>NC_137122.1:61653172-61735672 GCF_949319135.1 Squalius cephalus | reverse complement strand
TATATATAAAATAACTAAATTATAAAAATTATTTATTTTATGTTTCATTTAACCCCCTGGGGTCGGCTATTGCAAAATAATAAAAACAAAACGTAAATATAAATAAACATGATGCGTTGTCCCGTCTCTCTCTCATAATATCATACTGATACTGATATTAATAATATGACAATATTTGCAGTCAATATTGATTAAATGGGAGGGGAAAATCCTGCCCATACCGCAGCTATGAAAAAAATGATAAAAGCACTTTATGTTCATCTACTTGAATAAATAAATTTAATTAAACAGCAAAATAACAACAACAACATTAAACATCTTCATAAAGCAAAAAAGAGATTACCTTAGATAAAGTTTGATTAATATGTACATACAGTACCGGTAAAAGTCTGGACCCATTACTATTTTTAATGTTTTTGAAAGAAGTTTCTTATTATGCTCTACAAGCCTGCATTTATTTGATCAAAAATACAGAAAGAAACAGGAATATTCAGCAAGGATGTGTTAAATACATAAAAAGTTATAGTGAAGACTTTTTTAAAACAACTTTTAAATAATCAAAAAATCCTGAAAAAAGTATCACAGGTTATAAAATATATATTAAGCACCATTTCTAACATTTGATAATAAATCAGAATATTATAAAGTTTTCTGAAGGATCACGTGACACTAAATTCAGCTTTGCATCACAGAAATATATTTTAAAGTATAGAAAACCATTATTTTAAATGTTAATAATATTTCACTATATTATTTTTCTGTATTTTTGATCAAATAAATCCAGGCTTGATGAGCATAAGAGACTTCTTTCAAAAACATTAAAAATAGTAATGTGTCCAAACTTATGTAGTGCTGTGTAAGTAAAAATATACTAAATTTAAAATTAAATGTTGTATAAATAAAAAGGTTAGGAATCATATTTTCTTCAAGTGTTTTTTATTGGGGGTGGGGGGCCTCCAACATGAGTTTTTATTGTTTCCATGGTGACGCGTCATTGCTAGTCACGTGACACTCGCAACCACAAACGCGATGAATGACTGATGATCTGCTTTTTTCCCTTTTCTATTCAAAATATTCACATATCTGGTATTCCGACTGTTTAAACACCTTTACAGCAATCGCGTTAGTTAGAGCTATAATGTCTAGAACCGGCCCTGCGTACAGTATTACATTACCAGTAGATTGTGTTTAATAGATTTCACTTTGTAACTGTTAAACACATTTGCAGTTGGTTTGTAAAAGGTATCATCATTACATGATTGGCCTGTATTACATTTATAGTTTTGACCAGCATGTGTCGCCATTTGTGTGTGTTTTGTGCATCTCACGCATGTATTTCTGGATTGGCCACAGTGTGCGTTTCTGGATCTGTTACTGTTTGTTTTTTCACTCAATACGTGTAACGGAAATTCAATTTCGAAATCCGAAAAGCTCTTTTTGAACAAAACAACCGGTTAATTTTAAGATGGCCATTTTTTTATTATTTTAGACCGGATCATTTCAGCTACGTTAATACAGCTTTAATACCATACGAAAGTTTCTGTTATGACATCTGTTAAAGTAACGGTTTCTATTCAGATTTTCGCACAATATTACAGTTCATCATCCAAGATTATTTATGTACCTCAAGCGGTCTGAAGTTCTGTGAGCAGTGAGAAAGACGCGCACTGATAGAGAAGCATTTCCATTGGCTGCAGTCTGCAGGCATTGGCCAATAACAAAAGACGACATAGCGCAGCCAATTTTACAGAATGCCACTGATAAATATCAATATCCCTCTTAACTTTTTATTATCATATATATAATGTGCTACGTTTATGCAGCTATTATATTGTAGATAAAATATAGTAATCGTCACAATGTCCACACACACTATATATATATATATATCAGTGACGGCTGGTGAAAAATATCTTCGGCGGGGCTGTGTATTATTCTGTGTATCATATTCAGTCGGTTTCAACAGTCTGGTAACCACAGGAGTCTTTTAGCGTAGTGGCTGCGAGGTTGTGGAAATGCTCTTCCTCAAGACATCCGTCAAACATCCACCCTTCTCTCCTTCAAAAACACATTTTTTATCTGAATATTACTCTTCAGCTCACAGTCTGTAAATTCTACATTGTTATTGATATGCTATTTGTTTGAATCCCTCTGTGTTTGTGTCTTTAACCTAACTTTGTTAGTGACCTCTGAATATTAGGCCTACTTTCTGCCCTTGGTGTGTGTATTGTGCTTTGATGTTGATGTTTATTTTGTTCTGTTCTTTAACCCAGTCCCAGTGGTTCTCAAACTTTTTAGAGTTGAACCCCATGAGGATTTTTAACATCCTTCTGCATACCCCCACTCTTCACTCACACCTTTCTCAGTAAGGGACAATATTTGCCCCCTTAAATCGATTTTTCCAGTGCATTTTTACCTTTACAAATACCTTTATAAAATAAATAATGCTTTAAATAATAAATGTTCATAATAAATGTTCAGTGAAGAAATATGCAATGATGGTAAAAACGAAGTGATGCTTTTAAATAATAAATTAAAACCGACAGTAGGTGGAGAGTCATCGAGTCATTCATTCAGAAATGAAGCAAGTGGCTGTATTTATGAATTAACATTGAATCATTGACTCTAATGACTCGTTCACACACACTGCTGTGCGCTGCAGTTCTGCTGTGGCTTTCATTGGAGCTATTATTTTGTTGTAAAAAATACTGACAACTGTGTTGAAAATGAACATCACTTAACATTAATATTTCGTTTGTTGAACTGTTGTATAAAATCAATGTCACATTTGCAATCGTGTGGATCTTCATATAATGTGATCAACATTAAACACAGGAACTCACACAGGGAATGTCTTTGTATCGAAGAGAGTTTGAATCGTATATCGATCTCCATGCACAGCCTGTGTCTATATTTGTTCTTCATGCTAGTAAGTGTTAAATACCTACTTTTACAAAGGTAATGTACATTGTCGAGAACGGTAGTATAGCTCAATCTGCACGAGACCTGTCATATTATAGCCGACACGCTGCTTAAACGCAGAAAGTTTTGGCCGCAAAAGATGAGGTAATTTGATCGGATCGGATGTCATGTATTTACAGCATTTTACCTGATAGAAATGAATGCTCAGTTTAAATCTCATTTGACGTTTCTCTATTCTGGCTGAATCTCATAAAGTAACAGTAACTGGTGTTTCTAATAGCGCTGCCGAGGGAGTGACAGTAAATTTGACGTTTCTCTATTCTGGCTGCCTTAATCCATCTCTCTATTTTTATTTTATATTGAAAAAATCGTGGGAATTCAATAGTGGATTTGTTCTTTCACTATTAGATAAAATGGTAAATTAATTTGCTCTGGCCTCCCATGCCACTAAGTTTACCCTGCTATTATTCCAGTCAAGGAAATGTAAAAAGGCTTGTCACAGTTATGTGCTATTGGACAGCCCTAAACAAGGTTTAAATAAATGAATAAATAAATAAATGCAATATCTTGCTGTATGTTGTTAAAGTCACACTCCGGATGTTTCGATCCATAATGCCCCACTAGACCATAAAACCGATAACTTGTCATGAAAATCACAGAAATGATGATGCAACACTATAGTACAAGCACAAAGTTAAATGTGCACACACACACACACACACACACACACACAAGGAAAGCTTCTCCACAGTTCTCTGCACTGTAGCACAAAGAATCTCAAGAGATCTCTCGCATATTGCAAGTGTTTCCTTGCTAGACTTGGTTGGACCAGAATGCACATTGCTGTGGAGAAACAGTTGTCGTACTGCTCGTTTAAGAACTTTAAAAAAACAAAAACATTTTTAATAATACAAATATATAATTGTTTTGTTTACTTCTCATCTATACATTAATGCTGTGTTTTGGGAGATCAAAAGTACTTTTGCAACCTACCTATTTACTGCAAAACTCCTCAGCTACACCATTAGCATGCATATGAAATATTACATTTTTTAGAAAGAAAAAAAAACACATTAATTAATAATGATCAAAATTCAATATGAGTTGTTTCTGGATATTGATCTATTTGTTAGATGCATAATTCTGCCATGTGGTCAGAATTTGCTTAGCAGATAATATAGTTTTAGCCAGAAAGTGTAATTGCCCCATAGAGATCCATTCATTTTTCTGGATGTGACGAACTGCTCTTTTAACAGCTTTTGTTATGAATATATATTTAATCATTTTAAAATATATTAAATCAGTATTTTTGTTAAAGTTTTGATTTTTTTTGTTTTTGTTTGAGGTCTTTTGAAGTGTCTTCTTATTGCAATAATGCCACATACATTTGCCACTAAAAGAAAATACTTGATTGCAATTACATATTATTTCAATAATCGAAATGTATAAAATGATTAACTTTAGAATAAGAAACTAATTTTTTGTAAAAAACAAACAAATAAAAAAAACAGCAATATGCGGATAGGAACATGAGTGAAGAATGAAGTGAAGAGTGTGTGTGTGTGTGTGTGTGTGTGTGTGTGTGTATGTGTTCATTCCACACTGCATTAGTGCTCTAGTACCAGGCCTTCATTCAAGTCTGAATCTCTGTGGACTTTAAGAGATTTCAGCCCTGTTGCTCAGAGGTTTTTAAGAAGAGGAAGGTCTGTTTTAAGTCTCTGCTGTGTGATCAAACAACCTCTGGTGTTATCTTTGTGCTTTTCCTTGTGTGAATCACGATGTCTCGTACATTGTTTTATCCTCACTCTTCTGTGTATGAACCTGGAACTATTCATCTTCACACTCCGGCTCTAAAATGCAGATCTCCTCTCATCGCCTCTGCAGATTTCCCCTCTTAATGGTCCTGCTTTAAAACTATTGCCTAGTTATTTTTTTTTTTTTAATGCTGTAACAAAACTGTGTGTTGTTCCATTTGTTCATTTCTAAATACAACTTTTAAAGCCTGTTTTGTAATTGTATTGTCAGTCATTGTATTTAGTCTTGCCCAGAAGATTACAACTCAAAAATGTGTAATGGTAAAAACTAGACAAATCTTTTATATTTGCATAGTGTCTTATCTGAATGCCATGTGGTGCAGCGGTTTGAACACTGGGAACAGTTTCGTAATGTCTCGTCAACAGGGTTTGGAAATTAACTTTTTCTCTCACCAGACAATTTGGCTACTAAATGTTTAAGTTACGGCCATTCAGAACTTCTACAGTGTTATCGCTAGTGTTGTCAAAGTACCGGCACTTCGGTACCAAGTCGGTGCTGAAAATGTGTCGATACCAGCATTTCTGTAGTACCGGGTATATTCGGTACACACTAATAGGAGCTGCTTTAAGTCGCTTCCGTGTTTTTATCTAAGCGCGGCTCCAGACGAACTTTTTTACTTGGATCACTGTCTGTAGCCGATATATACCACGATATATATAGTGTCTGTGTATATTAAACTACAAAAAGACTATATAAATATTAACCCTGCATGTTCTGCTTGTCTCTGTGTGAATGAATGGCACAGACGCGTGGTTTCATTTACCTCACACACACACACACACACACACACACACACACACACACACAGAAGCACGAGTGACGCTCGCGCTGTTTTCAGTCTCTGCTGTATCATGATATGATGACATGATGAAATTCATCTCCAGAGCCACTCTCTCTCTCCTTCATGAGCAATTTACCATTTAATTTGAGAAAAAACTATCGTCATATATCTCACACACACACACACACACACACACACACACACACACACACACACAGAAACTCATAGCGGCAACCCGTCAAAATAAAAGTTCGGTTTAACTTGAAGAAATTGACAGAAATAATTATATTGGGCTACTGTACAGTGGATTTAGCTACGCCTCCATGGGATTTTCTTTTGTAAGCAATATTTACGTTTAAACAGCATGTAGCCTTTAATGCTTATGTATTATTTACTTATGATTAAAGTAATTGACATCATATATAAAGTAATTGAATTGAATTTTTTTTTTTTTTTCAAATAGTTAAAATAGAAAAATAGTTCCAACAGATTTTGCTGTGGTACCGAAATTGGTACCGAGAACCATAAAATTTTAATGGTATCGGTACCGCTCGACCTGTCAGTCAACCCGTCACCGTTATATGCGCCTGCCACTCGACCAGTCACGGGTATATGCGCCTGCCACTCGACTAGTCACCGTATATATGCACATGCCACTCGACCCGTCACCGTTATACGCGCCTGCCACTCATTCTGTCACCGTTATATGCGCCTGTCACCGCGCCTGCCACTCGACCAGTAACAGATATATCCAGTCTCGGCACCTAAGAGTCGCGCCAGCCACAAGATCTCTCACTAGTATTTTCATCTACTTTCAACTGTCAGTCAACCCATCACCGTATATATGCACCTGCCACTCGACCAGTCACGTATATATGCACCTGCCACTCGACCCGTCACCGTATATATGCACCTGCCACTCGACCCGTCACCGTATATATGCACCTGCCACTCGACCAGTCACCGTTATACGCGCCTGCCACTCGACCAGTCACGGATATATGTGCCTGTCACCGCGCCTGTCACAGATGTAACCAGTCTTGGCACCTAAGAGCCACAAGATCTCTCACTGTTTTCATCTACCAGACACTCCGATTGATACACGAGAGCAAACAGACTATTTCTCATCTTATCTTATATTTTATTCGCTCTTTTTGCCCGTAATTAGCCTTTCGCCGAGCCCCGCCCCCCTTAGTTACTGTTGCTACGTCCGACAAACAAATGGTCAAACACGACCAGCGCAACAGATTGCCATGACTGGAAGAGGTATACCCGTGCATGTCAGTGACCTTTTTTGGAGCAATACCTCCGCGATATCCTCCAGATCGAGGCAAAAGGGATTACAGTATGCAGTGGAGGGATATATTCAAAATATAAAAATACGCAATGAAGGAGACACGACTACTATCGAGGCTAATGCTTACCGGTCTCAAGCGAAATCTGAGAAACCCCATGACAATCGCAAAAAAATATCTAATACCCACGCAATCGACATAAACACACTTGCAGACGGCATCTTGGAAGTTTGTGATCAACCAACATCCGTAGGCATCGTAGACCTATTCTTCTGTCTTGATTTTCTCCGATTTGTTGCAGACAATCGCAGTTATCTGAGCTGTTAGCTATATTTTGCTCATTTTTATTAGCCCTGCTAACGTTATGTGCTTTGTTCTTGGGGAAGGGAAAAACTAACGTTAGGGTTGCCAAATGTCCCGTATTTTGGGCATAATTTATTTGTCATAATTAATAATGCATAATTTATATCACCCTTGTGCTGTTTTTTTTTTTACTGCAAAGCTGATCTAACCACTGACGGATACAGCAGCAGTGCTGATCACGACACCTGTTATCATCCTATCAATAATAATAATATATAATATATTATGATATAATATATCATTATTTAGGGACAAATCATTGTTTGATTTACCGCTCCGAGCGGGACTTTCAATGTCAGCATTTTGAAATCAGTTTAGGCGAATGCAAACAACGTGATTATTGATTCCAACATCCACCCACGCAAGAACACGTGCAACCTAGCCTACCTGAGGGAATAATACGCTGATTTACTGCTCAATAAATATTTCTGATTGTTATCAATGTAGAAAACTTTTTTTTTGGTTTTTTTTCAGGATTCTTTGATGAATAGAAAGTTTCAGAGTTTTCTGAAATAGAAAGCTTTTCTAACGTTATAAATGTCTATACTGTCACTTTTGATCATTTGAATGCATCCTTGCCTATTACTTTTCTTAAAAAATCTTACTGACCCCAAATTACTTTTACCGGTTCTTTGTGGCAAGCTTTATGCGTGCGGTCGTGCGCTTGAGTGCGGCTATATTACGTAAACGCTCATTATCCTGTAGGCTATATAGCCTATTTAAGTAATTCAATTAATATAAAGGGGCGATTTGTCCACTAATGGCTTAAATGAATAACTATAGTCGACTAGAAAATGTTTTTTTTGTCGGAGGCAGCCCTTATTCCACATATATACAACGCCGTGGGCGCACCGCTTCACCATCTTGCTTGGAGAATGTTTGTCGGACATTAACTCACCAATTATAATCCTCTCCTCTGTCAAATTTGCCATCGACAATTCCATGCTGTTTTGCTTGGGTTTAATGATAATACAAGAGTCCTAAACCACATACAGGGACAAAAGCATGACAGACTCGAGCAATGACGCCTTCGACGTGCGATTTCGAGAACACTATAGGGAACGAGCACGTTCTTTTCGCCTGTTTGGACACTTCACACACGTTTGCACTGCCTGTTTGATTTTCCTGTTTATGCGTTCATAACGTGCGTTTTGTCCTACTCAAAACACACGTTTTTGACGCCCATTTTTGTTACGATATACGCGTGTCAAAAACGTGCGTTTTCGGTGACCCCAAAGCGCACGTCGAGAACATGCGTTTTAAATAGCAGATCACACGTCGAGGACGAGCGTTTTGAAGCAAAATCCATGACCACAAAGTGCACTTTAAGAACGCGTGCTTTTATGGCAAATCGCACGTTTGGCTGTCGAAACACACACTTTTGACGTGTCAGTGTGCAATCAGACGCCTGACTAGGCGTTTATGAATACTTTGGCTTGCCATAGTGCACGGCTCGAGCACGCTCGTAACCGTGCACTAAGACAAAGACGAGACAAAACCGAGAGTGTCAGAGCTCTGTCACAAAACCAATAATTGAACTAGACAGAAGTGACAGAACCCTGACACTTTGTTGTTTATGATGGGATAATTCTCGAGTTTCAGTCAGAATTCAGCCAGAGAAAGCGCACACTTCGGTTCAGCGATGACTAATCTGAACGCCACTGATTGGCCATCACACTCAAACTCAACAGAAACGTGTGTGATTGGTTTTAACATACATGATTAAAAATGCTTTGTCACAGTTTTTAATAAATGTGATAAGTGATACTGTTTGAAGGCAAATGCTTGGATGGGTGAAAAAAAAAAAAAAAAAAAAAAGAAAAGTCTTAAAATTGCTTTCCAAAACAACAATTGTGGCTGTTCATGCGTTTATGTCTAGGATTGTTGTTGATCTTTAACATTATAGTAATGAACAATATGACATCTTTTGAAATGCAGTGCTGTTATAATAACATGTTCTCTGTACTTTTATGGGGGATTTAATTTTTGTATTTTATTTATTTGTAACTTGACTGTGAAATAAAGTTTTAAACATATATATAAAATAACCTCTCTCACATACGCGCCGTGTCATAAATGGGTTCACAGACATGTTCGAGAAGGTTATCTGTTTGGGTATACGGTGTGAGATGGGGGTCTCTTAAAGAGTATGTTGGGAAATGAAGGAGGGAGTTCCAGTACTATGAGTTTGTGAGGTTTCTACAGCTTCTATAGTATGAGTCTATACATTATTTTCTCAACACATTCTCACTAACAACTCGTCTGGATGCTTTGTCAGGACTGCTTGGTGTCACTTTTTAACACACTGGAACCCCTTCAGTGTTCAAAAACTATTAAAAACTCTCAGTCTCTCTCACATACACACCAGCCAGGATGATTCTTACTGGTCCACTTACTTGAGTTTGTCCAGTGTGCAGTCTGGATGGTTCATTGCATCAGAGAGCAGCTTCACTCCTGATTCTCCTGGGTGATTGTAGCTCAGATCCAGCTCTCTCAGGTGTGAAGGGTTTGAACTCAGAGCTGAAGCCAGAGCAGCACAACCTTCTTCTGTCACCAAACACTGAGATAATCTACAACAACAGTAAGTGTTCATGTCAGTGTGCTTCATTTTTAGAGAATATACACTACAATAAACAACACGGCTCTTCAAACCATCAATTATCTTTACAAGGACCTCTGATTGATTGCAATTAGTGATGTTGAGATTACCCAATTTCAAAATTCACAGTGATTACAATGGTCACGTTATTAAACAGTAAGAATTTGGAAGCTATGTTAAAAAAAAATAAAAAATTAGCAAAAGCAGTGAACACATCTAATATGTACAGCACCTGTGGGATCATCACCATCCACACCCAGATGAAGGTAATAATTTTGCAAACACAATAAATAACCTGTTACTTACTCCTATCAAATAATTGCTATGAGCTTTGTTATTTTGATAAGAACAAGGTCTTAACTTTCAAATTAAACATTTTGACACTCTTTAATGCATATGACAGATCACTATAACTATATATAACTTATATAAGTGGAAACATGGAGCGCACCTGAACTGATCATCTCTGCATCTGAACTGATCATCTCTGTATCTGTGCATCTCTGCATCTGAACTGATTGCTGTACTTCTAGATAGTTACAAACACTACCTTCGAAAATCATCCCATCTGCCACAGGTCTCTCTCATCTGAGTATTAACAGTATTAACTGAGTATTGACTACAAATCCCAGAACTCGCATACCTGGACTGATTGCACAAACACCTGTTCCCCGTTTCATGGACTATTTAAGCTCTGAACACGCTAGGCTCAGTGCAAAGTCTTGTTTTGCCATGGCTAACATTTCTGAGCATTTTTCTCACAACTGATCAATTCATCGATTTAGCGATCCATATTGACTATCTCATTCACTCTCGAAAAACAAACAGATTCTCTAACCCTCTTCACTAAGCAAACTTCCCTATGGATGACACTGAACCCATGCAGGATGAACTCGTCTGTCCACAGAGGAGCAAGAACGCTGCATCAGGGAACATCTGTGTCTGTATTGCAGCCAATCAGGACATCTGAGAGCAAACTGCCAAATTTGACCAACACAACAGTAAACTCCGAGGGTGAGTACTAGGGATGGAGAAACAAAGCTTCTTGAATCTTTGAAGCTTTTCTTTGATTGTTTTGGAAAAAGATTCGAAGCATCAGCAGTGTTGAAAACTGTGGCAGGTCAAATTTATAGCAGCCATAAACCAGAGTGCGCAGCGCCATTGTTTCATCCATTAAGCACAAATAAAAGCCTGACAACGCTAAATATTCAGTTTTCTGATAATACAACTGACATATTAAAGTGTGGCAGTAAATTAAATGTCATAATACTAATTATAATAATTCCAATAGAGTTGTTTAATGCAAGTAAATAGTGCTCTAATTATTTTATAGTTTTTAATAGTGTTTATATGGCAGAATATATGATCATGTAATATAGACTATAGGCTTATATTTATATAAAAAAAAATGTTATTAAACGGACTTGAACCTCCAATAACCCGTAGAGTAGTGTTCTGGGTTCAAACATTCTGAAATGCAAAGTGAAGCATTCACTTGACTAGAAAAAAAGTGAGGCTTAGTTTTTCGTTGATCACGTTTCTCTGAAAACAATACGCGCTCCGACACGGAGCTTCATGAGAAATTGCGCTGTGTACTCGATAAGCACTTTGAAGCTTCAGTGTCATATGTAACATCACTAGTGAGTACCTCCATTGTTCCTGGTCATTACACTTCATGTATAGAAGTAACTGTAAAGATAATGTTCTCTATGAGTACCATCATAACTACGGCCCTACTTGTCTCGGACCTTACTTGTGTGTAGTTGGAGTTCTACACACAGAGCAAACATGCTTTTACCTCAACCGTTCCCCTCACAATCCAGTCATCATTGGTCTACCTTTTCTTCAGAGACACAAATCACATACGTTAGTAACTGTCAGTATTACACACAGCAATTTTTTTTGGACAACCCACAGCATGCCTTCTACAGCCACTACCCATTCTTCGATGACCTTGGTCACACATTGCTATTGATTTTTTTCACTGAATTCCTGGCCTCCCAGGGTAGCAACATTATATTAACAGTCATTGGTCATTTTTCTAAAGCACGTCGATTAATACCTCTACCCAAGCTCCCAACAGCTTTCGAAACAGCAGAATATCTCTCCCACTACGTGTTTCGCTATTATCGACTACCTGAAGATATTGTCTCAGACCGGGGGTTTCCAGTTCGTATCTCAGGTCTGGACAACCTTCTTCCGCCAGCTTAATGTAAATATAAACCTCACATCAGGATATCACCCACAATCGAACGGCCATACCGAATGCCTGAACCAAGAACTCACAAGGTTTCTTAGAATATACTGTCAGCAGAATCAGTCGGACTAGAGCCGCTTCTTACCCTGGGCAGAATATGCTCAAAATTCCCTTCAGAAACCCTCCACTGGCATTACCCCTTGGAACCCTATGAGTTACCGGCCGTTGACGACTGGCTCTGACGGAGCGAGACGTTATGAAACCAAGCACACATCCAACTTCTGGGTAAGGTGGAGTGAACTGCGATGCTAATCGAGTCTCATGAATGCACAGTCATGCACAAAATACCAGAAGCCAATATCAGGATTTTCATTAAGTAACACATTCAATTTCTATTTGTTTTTCACCAAACAGTATCATATAACCCTAGAACACTTGGAATATAAGACACGTCACATGGGACCATTCTGTGATACTTTTGCATCTTTTTTTAAGCTTGATTCTGGTCGCTATTCACTCCCATTATGTGGATGAGCGTGAGCGGGATATTTTATTTTAAATCTCCTTCTGTGGTCCGAAAAAAAAAAGAAGGACATACTGCATTAGAAGAACACCAAGGTGATTACATTATTAACTCTTTCCACACCATTACGCATCTTCTGAAAGAGTTCTGAATCTCCTGAGCAAAACACAAAGAAGATTCAGAAACAAGGGATCTCATATGTAATCATATGCATATGTGAAATAACGCGATCACCAACATTAAACAGCATATAAATCAAAACCGCCTAATGTTACTGAATTAAATGTCGATTCACGATGAGCTATAGGCCCGTGCAAGCATTAGGGGTGTTGATGGACTTGATCTACTCCATCTGTATTTTGATCATTGTTCTGAATTCGATCTGGATGTGGTCTTTGACAAAAATGTTATCGTAACCCCCCATCAGATCTGATAAAATCATAACCAGAGCTTCTGCTCCTATATTGTATGGAAGCATATCGGTAGCAATGCTCAATTTGAAACATAATACGCAAAATGACAATGAAATATGTAAAATGGTAATGCATTTCTGTATATACATTTACATTTTCCATTACATTTGTGCAACATTTGGTGCAAAATTAAAATTAAATTATATAATTTACATTTGCCATTTAATACACTAGGTTTAATATGTAAATTGAATGCATATTTTAACGCTTTATAAGTTGCAAATTTAAAATGTATTACAGAAATGATAAGATTTGTTTAACATGTTCAGGCAAAATTTGTAGCAACATGATCATTTAAATGTTATTTCTCTTAATTGCCTTTACACTCGTAGGTAAGACACTTGCGATTGCATTTTCATTAAATGTCAATTAATGTAGCAAAATTCAATGTGCAAATTGAAAATGCAATCCAAGCCAATCACGTCCCCGCCCCGTAGCCCATCCCTGTCAATCACTGCATCAAGGCGGGGCTCGGCAACAGGTAAACATAGGCAAATGTTCGCGTGGGAGCATGCAGACGTTAGTGCAGAGAGGAGACCCTGAAGCGGAATGAATGATCATCGTCAGAAGAACCGAGTGGTGCTGTAAAAGAGGTTTATGTTTTAAAGAAAAACGTCCATTGGACAAGCTAGATATTGTGGGGAGCATACAAATGCCTGTATGGAGCAGAAATGAAACATTAATGCTGTGCTGTTGTTGTCTGATGCTGGACTGTGTAAATGATGGTTTCATTTTTAGATATTCTCATTGTTTGATGTATGCTTATCTTTATTTAGGCCAAATTTAGGACATTTAGGCCAAAGTGGGCGAAGATAAAAATCTTAATTCAGTCAAGAGTAGTGAGTGTTTTTCTCTTTTGTTGTTTTATTAACATTAAAAGGATGAAATGAATGTAGAAATGTTTATCTGGCAAAGCTTTAAAGCACGAGCAAATAATTTGTGACAACTTTTGTGATTGCGAATAAGTGCAGTGTCCTGTGAGTGTAACTCTACCGCTGCATTAACATGTGATGTGAATGTACGTAGAGTTTTACAGTATTGGGACTGAGGCGCCAGCACTGCAGCTGATAGAATGTGTGCTGTAGCACGATACTATCAAATTTCTTCCATAGCAGATATGTCACACTGTACAGCCCTGCTTATGCTCATGCAAAGCCTCAATGATGTAATATTTTTTATTGCAATGTTTTATGTTGAAATGTTTTTATTATTTATTAAAGAAAATTATGCAAATCATAACAACCTACTGTAAGCCTATTTAATTCTTAATAAAGAATTCTAAAACACATATGCTGCCAACTAACATCGGTTAGCAAGTCCTGATCAATGTTTTAATTTTACGATCATTTAATTTAATTTATTTCACTGTTATGTTTCAGTTAATAAATCTATTAAAGGTGCTGTATGTAGTTTTTAGCGGCCTCTAGCGGTGATGTTTCAGATTGCAACCAATAAGTTTACAAGCGCGTGCTCTTACGCGTGCTCGATTTTATGAGCGAGCACTGTGGAACACTTCCCATAAATCCTGATGTACTTGTTACATCATGAGAAGAATGGCATCTACGCTAATTCAATCAATCAAAACTAACTTTAGCTGGAAAATAACTTTATTAAAGAACCGCTATAAAGCCAAAACAATCTTACGTTAAATTATACATTTATCTCTGTAAAGCTGCTTTGAGACAATCTACATTGTTAAAAGCGCTATATAAATGAAGATGACTTGACTTGACTTGACTGTGGGTACCGGCCAGACTAGAGCTGGGCGATTTTTTTATAAAAAACTCGATTTACGATTCGATTCGATTTTTTCCCCCCCATTTAAAACAAAATAACTGCGAACTGTAAATATATTTGAAAAAAATATATTTATTGTATTTAATTAAAGTGCATCAACATAAACAAAATTTTGTTTGTCTGTTACGATAGTCACTGTCAGATTACACGATTTTGACTCCTAAAAATCTTGTCATGTCGTGGACAAGAAACATGTCAGACTACACGTTGTTTTACGACCAGTCATCGCGAGCCGTCTCACACACTCATTCACTCGCACATATAGGCTACACAAGCTCACTCACATAGCCTCCACACACACACACACACACTCACTCACTCACTCACTCACTCACTCACTCACTCACTCACTCACTCACTCACTCGCGCACACACACACACACACACACACACACACACACACACACACACTCACTCGCACATACACACTCACTCACATACACGCACTCTCTCTCTCTCACACACACACACACACACACACACACACACACACACACACACACACACACTCTCGCGCACACACACAGTCACACTCACTCGCGAACACACACTCTCACTCACTCATGCGCCGTCGTCGTGGAGGACCGTTAAAAAATTAAACATGCTAGTCTTTTTGTCGTGATGTCGTGAAGCATCGAGGGCTGCGCCGCAGGGAGCGTTCTACGGAAACCCTAAAGGAAGATTTGGCGAATGCAAAATGTATGTATTGTACGCTATTTAGAAGAGGGGGAGAAAAAAATCAAAAAAATCGATTTTTTGAAAATATGAATCGATTTGACCTACCAACTCGATTTTTAAATCAAATCGATTTTTTTCCCAGCCCTAGGCCAGACTGAGACGCAACCGGACGTAACACACAAAGCATCCCACAACATGCTGGAAACTCAGGTAAACTCTCACTGCAACGTTACAATAATAGGCTACTTTTATCAGCTTGACGTTGAACTAATGCTCCATGCTCGTACCATGATAAGTATGGAACCCTATCAACCGTGCCGAATTCTGTCACTGCAAGCACCACTTCACATTTTCTTCAGGAAATGTACATTCTAGGTTTGTAGATAAGGTTTCTCCATTATTCAAATGCCCTGCCGATGTTGATCCGTGTTTTTTACCCGAAGTTCATCCGATTCACGTCTGGCCTTACGAGCTTCAGCAGAAAAAAACTTTTTATTTAATTTTTTATCAATATGTGGAGTTTGTGTTGGAGTCTGTGTTTTGCTGGGCGCAGGTCGTTTCTTAATGTTATCAAACATGTCATAAGAAGCATAAGTCATAAGTCCATGTGAGATTACAACCCCTTCACACACAGGCAATAAAAAAAGGATTCGTTTTGGTAGAAAAGCTACATACAGCACCTTTAACAAACTGAAATAACATGAAGTATAAGACACATAATCTATTGACTAGGGATGCTCCGATCAGCATTTTTTGCCTCTGATACCGATTCTGATATCTGGGATTCAGTATCGGTCGATACCGATCACCGATCCGATACTAAAATAAAAACAGTGCTGAATTACCTAATAAACAGTATGCCTCACTGTGTGGAAGAGACTGGGATCATTCTTTTGTGAAAGGCATCAGGCAGGCTTGACTTAAACATTACTTTCTTAACTTTATGGGGGGTGCTGGATGGCTAAAATACACATTAATTGCGCAGATATTAACATAAATAAATACATGATATTCAATAAAAATAAAACAAAGCATGGATAAGATTTATTCATGTTTCTTTTTTATTTATTTTTAGCGATTTATTTTAAAACGGATGCTGCATTAATTGCGTTAAATATTTACCACTGAGTCTTCTCCTCCCATTTCTACCCGTGACGCTTATCCAACTTCCCAACTACTTCCTGTGCAGACGTCAACAGCGCAACTGGGTTGTAGGTTGCCAGGTTGAGCTCACAAATGGGTTGAAATTTGTATGAAGTGTTGATTGTGTGAGTAGGATACGTTTAATACAAGATTTGGCAATCGGGCCAAAAAAAGATTTGGGCCATACAAATTACGGGAGTTTCACGGGAGAAAAAAAAAACGGGAGGGGGGTGGGAGATGGGTGTGAAATACAGGAGACTCTGGGGGAAAACAGGAGTGTTGATAGGTATGCACGTTAGCTTGTTTGAATTGGAAACTGTTTACCTGCCGCCTGCGTTCTGCGCATGTTGCTAGCGCGTGATGTCACACACTTCATCGCACATCATAGAATTACTGCGAGAGCGTTTAGAGAGCCGACTGCTTTGTAAGCTTTTGAATCGCTCTCGCTGTAATTTGATGCCCCTACGGATCGGGCCCATTGTTACCGATACCCAATCTAAAATTTTATTCCATATCTGAGCCGATACCCGAAACAAATATCGGATTGGAGCATCCCTACTATTGACATGCATTGCCTTTAGAAAAATTGGGCACACAATGTTAAAGTTTAGCCTACTTTGCTTAAATTTGATGCAATAATAGAAGCCTACATTTGTTTCAGTTCTAAAGTTGTAATGTAATTTCAGGATTGTGATTATGAATTCGTTTAACTACTGTTTCACTTGAACTTATCTGCTACCAGCTCTCAATCGCTCTCAATGAGCCGCAGCGCAGCGTCAGATTACGTAATAGAGATAATAAACTGACACTTTTCAAAGTCTGTGATTATAGTGCCACTTAGGGGTAAAAGGCAGCAAATACACATCCCCAATTTTACCGCCGTATGAAAAATTGGCGTATTATTCTGGTTGAGTAACAACTGTACTTTTAAGAATTCCATGTGCAGGCCCAAATCACTCTTTGCTATAGTTAACAATCTCACTAATCCAACACAACATGTTATTTCTTGCTCTGCAGTGCTTGTGAATAGCTTTTCTCAATTCTTTTCAGACACATTAAAGTCAATTGAATCCATTACCAAAGACACCAAAGTGACTCAAATGTTCATTTGATGTAAGCTGATTCAGCTCATTCAACAAACTCACTCTGCTTTCACTCTGACTACCTCTGCTGCCACAAGTGATCTAATTATGAAGTCTAATTCCACGTCTTGCCAGCTTATATCTAATATCTAATTTACCATTCTTAAGCAAAATACTTGAAAAAGTTGTGGCTTCACAACTGAGATCATACTTAGATCCTAATGGTCTTTTTGAACCTTTTCAGTCAGGATTTCGCACATCTCATAGTACTGAAACTGCTCTTCTTGGGGTGGTTAACAGTGGTGTGAAGTAACGAATTACAAATACTCACATTACTGTAATTAAGTAGTTTTTTTCAGAAATTGTACTTTGAGTAGTTTAAAACTTGTGTAATTTTACTTTTACTTGAGTATATTTTAAGTTATGTATCGGTACTTTTACTCCACTACTTTCCTTCTGTTTGTGGTCGTTATTCGTTACATGCTTGTTTTAAAATTTTATTTTTATCCATCAACGTGATTGGATCGAGTAATCGGTCTCGTGACTGTCGTCAAATCAAATTCTGCATAGAAAACTTTAACTGCTAGCTAGCCTATCTGCTGTTACTCGTGGCTGCTGTGGAAGTGCATTCTCCAAGCATCAATTCAATAGAGATATCAGCGTCTTCCTCTAATATGCTAAGGTACATTTCACATTTCTGCTTATTATTATATTTATTGATTTGATTTAATTTGATTTAATTTTAATGACCACACAGCCAGGCTGGTGGAATTTGTTTTCAGTACAGCTCTTTAGTACAGATTCCAGCATTACATTAAACAATAAGCATTAAACATACAAAATAACATACATATACATACAGACATAAGGTTGGCCTATCTACAGGGACTGACATTTGATGTGAGGTTGGGGGTATTGTGTACAGTGTAAACTAACTCAAGTGCCGAGTTCATAATTCGGTGAATTCCCGCTCCCATTTACTTAATATATTATAGAGACGTGCGTCGCAATCTGTGCACTGCTGTCTCTCCCCGGGCTGTCGCGCTCGACATGCAGGAGTCACTTGGAAAAGTCAGCAGCTCGTTGCGCGTGGTGCGCGCTGTGAAGGTGTGTTGGGGATACTCTAAAACTGTGGAAAAACACCTTCTGTACTGAAATTGGAGGACCAGATTCAGTATGCAGTGCACATTATGAACCATGGCGTTTACTTGACCTGCGTTTCTGTCAGTGCTTGACTACAGCTCGTTAATAAACAACATTTTTTGATTGATCCATTTCATACAATCCGGCTTCATTTAGCAAGTGCACTTGCGCAAAAACATTTGTTGTTGTGGATGCTGCTGATAAAACAGCTTCGCCAAGACTACAAAGAGATGCATTTGTCTGTGTGTTTTGTTTCTTTTGTAAAAGTTTCCCCGGATATAGGCTACTTCCCTATTTAATGCATAATTTTCCTTACAAATTATATTATCAGCATTACAATTTGAGTAAATATAGCTGTGTAAAATTTAAGGGATGATGCCACCCTTCTAGAACAATGTGCATTTACGTTTAAATTGTAACGTATTTAATGGCATGGAATTACAGTGTAATTAGTGTTAGTTCACAGCTTTTTCAGTTGAGTGAGGTAAACTGATAATATTAGTGATTCTCATTTCTTTATCAAAACACAAAAACTGGTACCGTTTTGGAGAGAAATTGGGTATTTTTTCATCTCTATTTACCCCATTTCATGGTGTGTGATGCTTAACTATTGGATGAGTTTCTAAAGGTTTTTTTAATTCTTTGCACAGTTATGAACATTGATATTTTATGTGCAACAAGCATGCTCAGGCTCAGTGGCCTTACGCCTAATTTTTTATGTTTTTTTTTTTAAAACAATATGATTTAAATGGTGATGAGTGTACTGTTTTGATGCATTTTAAAAAGATGAATGATATATATTCTTCAATCTTTATAATGTGAATTACAGTATGTACAATGCTTTTTTACTTTATGAATTGTAGTGCACAGAGTTTATTATAAGGGGGTAGAATCCACAGCTCAGTACTCACTACTCATGAGTACTTTTAAATTAGCTACTTTTTTTACTCTTACTCAGGTAGTTTTTTGGACAAGTACTTTTTACTCTACTCGCACTACATTTTTTGGAATGTAATGGTACTTTTACTTGAGTATGTTTTTTCAATACTCTTTCCACCACTGGTGGTTAATGACATTCTTCTGTCCATGGATTCAGGGTTAATAAACAAGTGCTGGATTTGACACAGTCTCCCATTAAATACTCATCTCTCGCCTTAGTGATATCGGCATCACTGGTTCAGCTCTTTCCTGGATCATTTCCTACATCAGCGACAGAAAGTATTATATCACTATAGGTCACTGCTCCGCTTACACTGGGTGTTCTTTAAGGTTCAGTTCTTGGCCCACTACTGTTTATCATTTATCTATATCTACTTGGTGACCTCATATACATGCATGGACTTCAGTTTCATTGCTATGCTGATGACATTCAAATTTACCTCACCACCAGCTCTAATAGAGCATTCCCTGCCCGACTCACTTACTGCATGTATCAGGGATATCAAGCATTGGATGTCCCCGAATTTCCTCAAGTTAAATAATAACACAACTTAAATATTGATGATTGGTTCTGCTGCCTCAGTCAAAAGGATGGACCGGTCCTTTGATATTGACGGGGTTCATGTTAAGCCTTCTTCATCCATCTGTAACATTGGTGTTGTATTTGACTCAGCTCTTTTTGCTCTCATATTTCTTCTGTTGTTAAAAACTCTTTTTTCCATTTTCGTAATATTGCACATCTTCGAACTTCTCTATCTGATGCTGACACCTTAATTCATGCATCAATCGATTACAGTATGTTCTCACATCGACCAGGCATTCTGCTCACGTTACTCCTCTGCTCAACACTGGATACCCGTGGCATCACGTATTCACTTTAAGATATTACTTCTAACATTTAAGGCATTAAATGGTCTTGCACCTACATATCCATCTGATCTACTTTACTCCTACCACCCTGCCCGGTGATTATTTAAATGGTGATGAGTGTACTGTTTTGATGCATTTTAAAAAGATGAATGATATATATTCTTCAATCTTTATAATGTGAATTACAGTATGATCACTTAGATCAGCTGAACTTTTTTTTTTGTCCACTGTAGGTGGAAGTTCATTTAGTGTTAATGCTCCTAAATTATGGAATTCACTACCCCTTACACTTCATTATATCTCATCTATGGCTACCTTCAAGACTCAGCTAAAAAACATATCTGTTTAACACGTACTTTGGATAATGTGGCTATATGTATCCTAATGGGTTTGCAGTGTGGATGTGTAAATGTATTGTAATGTACAATGCACAGCGTCCTTGAGCTACAGAAAGGCGCTATATACATAAAACTTCTAAGTACCTCAAAATGTTGAGTTGACAGTTTGGATTATTCAGTCCAGCAGAGAGCACCTTCACTCCTGAATCCTGCAGGTCATTGTTACTCAGGTCCAGCTCTCTCAGGGAGGAGTTTGATGATTGTAGAACTGAAGCCACAACTTTACAGTGCTGATCAGTTAGATTGCAGGCTGCTAATCTGAAGAAAAAAAAAAGGAGTACTCTGGTTATAACCCTCATGGAATAAAAATATATTTTCATACATTTATGACCAATATATTAACTACTTTAAATATATTGAAAAATATATGAAATAATATATTGCGTTAATAAGTTACAATATAGTATATACAATATATAAACTATATTTACTATGTTACACTAATGTGTATTCACCTGAGTTACTTTCACTCAGTTGAGTTGTTTCTGCCACACAAAGTAATGAGTTGAGTCTGTGTGTAAAGTTAATTACTTAAGGGTGCAATGCTGAAAATATGTAAAGTCTAATTGGTCAAAACAAATTGTTGAGTTCAAAACTCTAGATTTGATTTTTTTTCAACCACCCCTATTCATCAACCAATCAGATTCATGCATTCAACAGCCCCCCGTAGTATACATTTATATAAAGCAGACATTATTATTAACATTAATTAATAAATGAAAGTCAAACTCAAACCTCAGTTTGTTGAGTTGACAGTTTGGACTCTTCAGTCCAGCACAAAGTAGCTTCTGTCCTGAATCCTGCAGGTGATTGTTACTCAGGTCCAGCTCTCTCAGGGAGTTTGATGACTGTAGAACTGAAGCCACAACTTCACAGTGCTGATCAGTTAGATTACAGGCTGCTAATCTGAAAAAAAAAGGAGTACTCTGGTTATAACCCTCATGGAGTAAAAATATATTTTCATACATTTATGACCAATATATTAACTAGTTTAAATCTGTTAATCTGAAAAAAGAGAGGACTCTTGTTAAAAGGTTATGATCAGTCAAGAGCTTGTTAATAATGGAGAAGCTTTTGCGTACTGGAGAGACGTTAGAGAGCGGGAAGGCCTGGTTTGCACTTTTATTTTACATTACATGCACTTACATGTTCTTACAGTGCACTTATTCTAGAAAGTACTGGGTAATATAAGGTAACTGCATGGGTTAAGGTTACGTTTAGGGGTAGGTTCATGGTTAGTACCTAGTTAGTACCCAGTTATTGTAATTACTATTATAACATAATAATTAGTTTATGTAATAAGTACATAGTATGTACAAGAGGAAAAGGACTCTAAAATAAAGTGCTACCAAGGCCTGAAAACGGATGCTGAGGTTGCTTTGATTCCGCTCGATATGCAAATAACATTGTTTTTTAGCTGTTTTAAAGAAACAAGGTATGATGTTGTTGTTGTTGCTGAAGCACAGCCGTTTCATCAATTTTTACTCAAACTGTCTCATGCACCAGCTGTTAGATGTTGCGTGTGTACGGTAACCAGATTTCTCTTGGCGGCATACAAGATGGGATGTTTTCTGGGCCCTGTAGGTGTTCTGACATGCTCTGACATTTGTGCTTATTTCTGTTACTTGTGACATTTTCATGGCTAAAGTCTGATTACACTGTATTCAGCACAAACTCTGTTACAATAATATGTCAGCAGCATGTATGTAAACGTTTGTAGTTCTGAGATAATGACGTTTATGTGTTGTTTGTGAAAAAATGTGGTTTGTGCAGACAACTTCAGTGTTTCTGACGAGAGTTTTAGTGAAAGTGCAGAACGCAGTAAGTAAGTGATGTCTTAAAGGGGAGCCCTATTGACGATCTAAATAATAGTTTTGTTTTTCATGCTTCTAGAGGACCAGTGGTTACGTTCACACTGTAAGTGATAACTGCATTTAAATGTGGGAGTGAATCCGCTAAATTTGAGTCCTGTGAGACATGAAATTGCGATGATTGACATAGTAACCATAGCAACAATATGGCTTCTAATAATGTTATGATTTTTGTTACATTTACACTTTAGTCATGTTTACAAAACACCCTGCAGAATGTAACAGAACGTTATAGAAATAGTTATTTTTATTTATTTTTTTAATAAGAAGGATCATAAAAACATTGATTCTATTTAGTACTGCCCTGAAAAAGCTTTTTCACATAACAGATGTTCAATAGCCTAGTTCACAAAACAAAATACAAACACAAAATACAAGACAAATTACATAGGCTTGATTTTTAATATTGTGTGTCATTACCTGAATGATCCACAACTGTTTTTTTTTTGTTTTGTTTTTTGTAATGGTTGTTCATGAGTCCCTTGTTTGTCCCGAACAGTTAAACTGCCCAATGGTCTTTAGAAAAAAATCCCCCAGTTCCTGCACATTCTTTGCTTTTCCAGCACCTTCTGCACATTTGACTCCTTAATAGCAGTGACTATGATTGTGAGATCCATTTTTTCACACTGGTGACAACTGAGGGACTCGTACACAACTATTCCAAACGCTGCAGACATTTAGTGATGCTCAAGAAGGAAACATCCGTTAAGAGCCAGGGGGTTCAACTTTTGAACTTTAGCGTTCGTGTAAATTGTTCTTATTTTGTTTAAAAGTTAATTAATTAATTTAGTCCTGCCCTTCAGAGGCTAAATAAGATATTAGCATGTAAAAAAAATAAGAAAATTTAAACATCACCATCAAATTTAAACATCACCTTGCTCAAAAGTTTGCCCCTAGCTCTTAATGCATCGTGTTGCATTCTTCAGCATTACCTTGCAGATTCTGAAAGATGTATAATAGGTAAACGTATGACTGCAGCTATACACTGCAATCATTTTGTAAGGGTTAAAATATTAATTTAAGAGCTCAGTGTTGAGACCTTTCACCGGAATTTGATTGAGAGTCGACCTGACCAATCATAATGCAGATATCCGCCATTTTTGTCTAACAAACAAACCAAACCAGTTAGTAGATTAGTGGACTTGAACTTGAAAAATGGTGTATTGATTTCTTTTTGCAGTTTTGATGTTCATTCATGTTTAATTTGTGCTAAACTAGAAGAGATTATCAGTTCACGTGCTGCTTGAACTGAGGCGCTACACATTAAAGTGTCAGTCATGTTTGAAAGACTTTTTTTCACACCAAAAGTAACCTGCTCTGTCTTGTCTGTTGGTGCATTGTCAGTGTCCTCTTTTCTCTGCAATATATTTTTCACTGTGTGAGAACATGATGTGTGGCGTGAGTGCGGAATGGCTTGTCGGACGTAGCAACAGTAACTAAGAGGGGCGGGTCTTTGTTAAAGGTCAATTTCAAATTATTTAAATCTTTGTGGACTCGGCCGGACTCGACTCGGACGTTAAGGACTCAGACTCAAGTCCGACTTGGTCCTCTTTAGACTCGGACTTGGACTCGATTGTTAAGGACTTGGATTTGACTCGGACTCAACAAAGGTGGAATCGGACCCAATAAATTAACTACAATATAATTAAACATATAGAATGCGAAAAACTGTACGTTCAGAGCAGTATGTCTGAATACATAGTATTTGAAAAACAGTCTGCGAAAAAGATACTGAAGTGCGCATACGCTGGACACTTTACTATCCCATGAGGCCAAGGAAGAGGTTTTATGAATGGCAGTGAAGCGACGTAACTGACGCTTGTAGGTCATATAATAATGACAACATGGCGGATGTAGTACGTCCTGATTCCATTCATACTAAACACATTCATACTAGGGCTACACAATGTATCGATTCAGCATCGATATTGCGATGTGCGCATCCGCGAGTATCCTCATAAACACAGTCGGTTGTGTGCTGTAAACAATTGAGAAAGAAAACAGATGCGTGTCATTTATATTAGGTCTGGGCATTCGTCTTAAAGGGACAGCAGCTTAATGTACCCGCAGCTGTTTGTGATACCAATGGTGATCAAACAACAAAAAAGAAAGAGAAAATGACTTTTGTAGCTTTAACAAAAATAAATTGTATTAATTACGGTAATCAATTATATTAGTTATATTTTATTTATACATTGAAGACTGTTATTCAATTTCTGTACCTGAATACTGTTAGATTTACCTGAAAAACAAAGCTCATTTCAATTGTATCTTTCTTCTATTGTATTTTTCTATGCTCATAAATGATTATTTTCTATGCAGATTCACTTCCCTACAAAATCACCCGTATTATTCTAGACTGATTAATTCTATTCAAATAGAGCTATTCAAATCAACTGGTGAAATTGTTTATTTATACATTGCAATATCGGAGAAAAACTAAATATCGCAACGTAAGTTTTTTCCAATATCGTGCAGCCCTAATTCATACCATATATAATATAGATTTTTAACGGTCATGAAGGATGTTATAATTCAAATGTAGCGCCTCCTCGACAGTACGCAATTTCGGACGCACCATGAGCGTTATAAACAGTTATTTCAGCGTTTAACGAGAAACATTTTAAATGGCAACAGAAAACTCGTCAATTGGAGTGAAGAAGAGACCTTTTCGTTATTAACTTTACTGTCCAAAAAGTCCATATAGAGAAAAAAAACTTGATAGTACTTAGCAATATAATATGAGGATGCGCAATGCAAGAGCCTTCATGTAAACAGGTTGCATGCAGCATTCGTCCAATCAATGAATCTAACACCACAAATGTGCAAATACGAATGTTAACCGAGGGTTTGGGAGTGTACAGCATGAAACATCAGTTTATAAATACCCAGGATTAATTGTTAACCCCAGGTAAATTATGATCAGTGTAAAGGTTTAAAATGACCCAGGGTTGACTATTATTATTAGTGTGAAAAGCCCTCTTGTACGTCAATAATTAGTTATAAAACAGATTGTTCTGGATCTTGATTCTGAATGGTTGAGCCATGTTTTAAGCCGTAGTAAATTACTCTACAAGGACTCAAGCCATCCAAGCCACATAACATTGTTTTATGCTCTTATCACGGTTACAGTACCATAGCATTAAGGCCCGGACTAGTAGGCTCAGAGACCGTTTCTGGTCAATCCTGTTCCTGGAGTACCCACATCACTGCACATTTTCAAATTCAACTCATCAGCTCGTTAGTAACGACTCCAAGACCTCTAATATGTGTGTTAGATAAGAGAGACATCAAAAATGTACAGTGCTGGGATTGAAAATCACTGACCTAAATCAAGATATTTCTTATTTTAATACATCATCATCGCAACTATGGAAGGCATTTTCTGCCAAATTTAAATAAATAAATTAAATGATTAAAATGAAAATTAAAACCAGATTAACAATTTCATTACAGAAAACTGTACGCAAAATATGTGACAAAATTGAGAATTAAAATTAAATGATTTCATTTTCACACCGGGCATTCAAACATATTTTTTATTAAGAATATATAGGACTGACCTTAAGGAAAATGCTATATCTAGCCTACTGTAAATGCAGGTACACTCACTTTCTTGCTTTTTCTTTTTTTTTCTTTTGGCTTTTAGTGATTTTACTTCATGAAAGTTGCATATATATATACATATTTTTCAGGTTTAATTTGTATTGCGTGGTAACCGTTTGATAAAAGCAATAAGGTACTCTAGGCTAGTGCTGTATCTGAAAATGTCACGGCTGAAGGGCGTTGTTAGGCACGATGCAAATATGAAACATTGGCTAAAGTCCTCGGTTAAAGCTAGCGGGTATTAATGTCTATGTCTACCTATAATTGTTGTAGAAATTGTGTTACTAAGACTTTTGTACACCCAAATAGTTGAATTTCCAAAACAGCCTAAGACATGAATGAACTTCATGGCAACTGAAGATGCCCGTGACAACTGAAGATGCCGAGGGTTTGACGCAGGCTGGTCAGGCTGGTTGTTTCCACTAATGCTGCGGCAGCTTCCCGCAGAAGCTCACGAACAGATTTCGCCATATCTCGTCGTCTCGATTACAATATAATCACATTTAAATAATTTCGTTTCACACATTCAATCATGCACACGGAACGTCGACGATTTCGCTTTACAAAAGGCGTGTCTCTAGCGCCGTTACTTGAATAAGCCACACCCACTCATTAACATAGAATTTGCATGCAGGTTGTCGTTGAAAATGAAAATGAATGCTGTGAAATAAAAGAGGAATTAAAATGACAACTAAAATTTACATTTGAATTTGAATTGTGTCACTATTATTGCGTGAGCATTAATAAAGAGCTTTGTAAAAACTGGATTTGTAGTTTCTTTTTCACATTTGGCTTTTCATTTTAATATTGGCAGTCTTGCCTCGAGACTGTAGTGAAAATGAAATGTGAAATCAGCAATTGCATTTTATTTTTCAATTTGACAGGGATGATGCACTGTCACCGTGAAAATGAAATCATTTAATTTTAATTCTCAATTTTGTCACATATTTTGCGTACAGTTTTCTGTAATGAAATCGTTAATTTGGTTTTAATTTTAATCATTTAATTTATTTATTTAAATTTGGCAGAAAATGCCTTCCATACGTAACTAGATATATGAGGTAGCCTAATTTTAAAAGTGTGATTTCTAGACCAGGAAAATGAATATATTTTTCTAAAAATGCTTAATCCATATCCAGCAAATTCTGAACAATGGAAAAGTCATGTAAATTTCATTGGTTGAAAAGATATTCAGCTTTTAAAACTTCAGAAATGTAATTACTTGGATTTCGATTATAATTACAAATTAAAATAATTATTTTAAATATTTTAATCTGTAGACACTTCAAATTTAAGTAAATAAAAAAGTAATTAAAGCGCATTTAGCTAAACTATTAGCCTACATGAGAGGTATTATGTTCATATTTCAAATCAGTTGATATTATGTTCATATTTTCACACTCACAGAGCTTTTCTGCAGTTCCTCAGAGCAGGTAACAGTCTCCTTCGACCCTCTTGTGATGATATGATGTTTTTAAGGTCAAACTCATCCATTACCTTTTCTGACATCAGGATCATGTTTGCCAAAGTTGAACATTGTGCAAGAGAAAGGTTTTGGTTACTTGTTCCAGATTGTAAGAATGCCTGCATTTCTTCAACAAGAGAACTATCCTTCATCTCAATCAAGCAGTGACACAGATTCATCCATCTTTCAGGGCTGACATTGTCTTCTGGACTTTCTGTGTTTTCGTGTTTTTTAAGGTTTTGGATTATTTTCTTGATGCTCTCTGGGTTGTTCTCTGTGCGAATCAGCAGATCCTGTAAGAGTCTCTGATTGGACTCCAGCGAGATGCCATGAAGGAATCGAAGGAAAAGATCGAGGTGTCCATTTTTACTCTTCAAGGCTTTATTCATTGCTCCCTTCAGAAACACATCCAGAGAAACAGTCTTACTTGAGAGAAACTTGAAAGTTCTGGAAACATTCTTACACCAACTTCTGACATTTCCAGATTGAGTTCTGGACTTTCCTGTCAGGAATATTTCTGTCAGGAACATTTTCAGAACTTCACTGTTCTTGTGTAAATAGCAGAGAAACACATACAGTGCTGCAAAAAACTCCTGAAAGCTCAGATGTACAAAGCTGTAAACCTTCCTGTGATAAATCACAGATTCCTCCCTAAAGATCTCAGTACAAATCCCAGAATACACTGAGGCGTCAGTGACGTCTATGCCGCTCTCAATCAGGTCCTCCTCATAGAACATCACATTGCCCTTCATCAGCTGATTGAAAGCCAGTTCAGCAAGTTTCACAATCACTTCTCTGTTGGACTGCAGGAGTTTCTCTGGATCTCTCTCTTCATACTTCTGGTTCCTCATACTAGCCTGAATGAGGAGGAAGTGTATGTACATTTCAGTCAGAGTTTGAGGGATTTCTGCACTGAGATCTTGTTTCAGGATGTTTTGAAGCACAGTGGCTGAGATCCAGCAGAAGACGGGTATGTGGCACATGATGTGGAGGCTTCTTGCTCTTCTGATGTGTGAGATGATTCTGCTGGCTTGATCCTCATCACTGATTCTCTTCCTGAAATATTCCTCCTTCTGAGGGTCACTGAATCCCTGAATTTCTGTAACACGGTTGATGTATTTGGAGGGGATCTGATTGGCTGCTGCTGGTCTGGTGGTGATCCAGATGTAAGCAGAGGGAAGCAGATCTCCTTTCATGAGGTTTGACATCAACACACCCACTGATGAAGACTCAGTCACATCAGAAACTTTCTCACTGTCTGAAAACATCAGTGTAATTCTGCTTTCATCCAGACCATCAAAGATGAACACAACTGAACATTCATCATAAATCTTTGAGTCCAGATCTTGAATTTCAGGATGAAAGTCCAGCAGAAGTCTGTGAAGACTGTACTGATGATCTTTAATCAAGTTCAGCTCTCTAAATGGAAGAACAAACATGAAATCTACACCCTGATTGGCTTTTCCCTCGGCCCAGTCCAGAATGAACTTCTGCACAGAGACGGTTTTTCCAATTCCAGCGATGCCTTTAGTAAGAACAGTCTTGATTATGTCCTTCTCTCTTCTCTTCTCCTGATATCCTAGTTCAGGTGAAGGATCAAAGATGTCATTGCAGTTGATTGGAGTGTCTTGGAGGGTGTTGTAACTTTTCTCCATCTGTAGCACCTCATGTTCTTCATTCACTCCTTCACTCTCTCCCTCTATGATGTACAGCTGTGTGTAAATCCTGTTCAGGAGGGTCTGATTCTCTTGTAGTTTGATTCCCTCAAATAAGTTCTCATACTTGTTCTTCATGCTGGTTTTGTGCTGGTCTTTGACTCTCTGCAGATCATCATGCACTGGCTGGTGAGAGTCGAGCTGCAGGGCTGCTTCTGTGTCATGATGACTGATGTGTTTCTGACAGGAGGAGGATGTGCTGGTCTGACATGACACATCTCTGATCTGGTCAGCTCTCACACCACTGAAAACACATTAAGATGAACAGAGACACAAAAACCTCTGTTAAAATAAATAAAAATCATACCACATGTAGAAACTGACTTCCTAATATCACACATGGAGATCCTCAAGGTTCTGTTCCCGCACAGATTTTATTTACCCATGTTGCCAACAAACTGTAAATGAATTATGTACATCAGGCATTTGGGGGCAGATAATGACCTGCATATTAAAAGTAATGAGACATCAATATTTCAGTAGTCAAAATGTTTGAATAAAATTATTTTAAAATATCACAGAAACACTGACATGAAGAAAAAGCAGTGTTCATGTGAAATGATTACATGTAATTGATTTACTTGTAAATGGTGACAGATGATCCTTAAATCAACAGTTATTCTGAAGAATATGTAAAGTTTGCTGTTGAAGCTAAAGGCAAAAATAATTAACATGATAATCAACAGCTGGCTTACTTTTCCATTTGTTGACATGACATAGTTTGATTCAGATGGTAAATATCATAAATATCGTATTAAGTTGGGTGTCCACCTTAGAGATAATCATCATATTTATAATGAAACCATTATATTAAAAAAAAATTATATTAATCATATAATAAAATATCACAATTATTGTTACTACTGTAAAGCCAATATCATTTTTTTATGGGATCTCCTTCAAATCTTTCAGAATCTTTAGTTTTTAAATATTTTTTCTGTGTTTTTAAAATGAAGAGTTTAATTTTAATGGCAGTATATTATTAAACAAAATTGCATTTACTTTATTTATTAAAATAAACAGAACTAAAGTGATTGTTTTGAACAAGTACTAACTTAGATATTATGCAAAACACATTACTTTATTGCTAAAGTATTTGTATCAATACTGGGGGCCTTTTGCCCCATCCTGGTGAGTCTTTTAAATGTTATAACTGTATGAGGCGGCAATAAGGTTTTTTTAGCTTTTTTTTTTTTACCCAGACTCTGGATAGTCTGGGGTAAAAGGCTTAAAGGTTATTGTCACCTCATACATGTATATGATTTTTTACAACAACAAACCACTTTAATGATTTATTTTTCCACAAAATGCACTGATCCACCAATATTCAATAAAAACAAGTATTTTTTCTGCAATCATACACTATGCATAAAGAGCAAATGGCTCAGAATAGAGAGTGAGATTCCAGAGGCAGCCAGAAAAACATACTCAGTTAATATTAGATCAATACTAGTATTAAAACTGCAGACCTGAGTTCACCTTCACTGCACCACAGTTTGACAGTGTTTAGACCCTCAACATAACAATAATCTCAGACAGCAGCGTTTGATCAACATCATCAGCTCTGTCGGCCTAGAGAAGTTTTAGATGCTGCTCTGATCAGACTCTTCACTGATAGCAACATCATTCCTCTGAACCTCAAATAATATTGGCATTAATCCAAATAATTATGCTGTTTTGTGCATATATGATACATACATCTTCTGTTAAGCTGCTTTTAAACAGTTTATATTCTAAAAAGTGCTAAACAAATAAACTGTGTTAACTATTTTGATGGTTCACTTTAGACATTACTAACCAGAAGTTACTTTGCAACTACATGTGAACTACAAGTCATTAGAGTATGAGTAGACTGTTTAATATCTGCTAAGACTTTATTTTGATGATCCTCAACAGACATTTTACTGACTATAAGCAACTTTACAATTACATGTCAACTTATTCTACTAACCTGAACCCTAACACCTTACCCTAACCTAACAGTCTACTTACAGTCTACTAACAGTCTACTAATACTCTAATGAGTAGTTGCGATTTACTTATAGTTAGTAGAACGTCTAAAGGCACTTTTCCACTGCGTGGTTCGACTCGGCACGACTGGGCTCAGCTCGGCTCTCTTTATTTTTGGCTCGGTTTGCTTTTCCACTGCAGTTTAGCACCGCTTCTAAGTGATCATAGGAGCCAATCCCGTGAAGCAGCCACAGAAAAATACTAGATATATTGTAGCGATTTTAACCGATAAAAAATCTATTACAGTTTTCAGACACGATTATCTACACTTTTTTATAGTTTATTTGAGGCTGTCTCTATGGCGTTATTTTAATGACAAATGTCGAGAGCGCATCCAAGTAATGCGCAAGCACAAATCTCTCAACTCGCAGGCGGATCTCCTTCACTCTCACACAGAACTGGACACACATTCTCAAATATACAGTCTCAGGCTCTTGCTCTCGCACAGACATTACGTGTTCATGCTCAAACTCAAAATCTCTACTTGCTCTTTCTCTAGAATGGTTTTCTCTCCTGGATTTAATGTTGCCAGAAGCTTTCAACCACCAGACTTCCACGATTGACTGACAAAATAACACGTGTACCTTTCAATTGTAAAGAAATTACGGATTTGCCTTTATTTCATGAGATAGCATTTTCAAGCTGATTTTAGTCAGCCAGTTCTCAAGTTATTTTATTATTTAATAGTTATTTTTGAGTTAAGTGCTTATTGTAAACAGGTATTTATTGAATTTTTTTTTTTGTGAACCGCTACAGATCATCAGATATCAGCGAGAGCGCGACTCACGACAACACTCATGGAGAGAATGTGCTTTTGTTTGGTTGGTAACATAGGCATAATCCTGCGGTGGCTGTTGATGACTATTTTAATCAAAATTTTTGGTGTCTCGTGTCGCAAATCCAATGACGCTGCAGTGAAGATCCTCTCTGACCAAATTAGTGATCTGCAGTTTACACGTCACATTTTAGTCTCGGTACGGCTCGCTTGGAACCTCAACCAAGGTGGTAGGGCTGCACAATTAATCGAATTTCTGATTGCGATTACGATTACGGATGCCACGATTACATAATCGTTCAAAGCCGCGATTACCAAAAAAATGCGCAAATGTGGCGGTGCGTTCGCCGTTCGTGGCTGTGTATCGCTTCACGGTATATAAAGTGCAAAGGAAACTACGAGCATGCAACGTTGTTACGTTGTAAATTAGTAAGTCACAATAAAAGTAAAATACCAATAAATCACGTTACTGGTACGTCGTGTGTTAGCTGAGAAGGATTTGCATGCAGGTATGATTTTCATTCTATTCATCAGGAGAAGTTTCCATGTTTCATTAACAGTTCTTGGTAACTGTCGTTTCAATATTAACCCCAAAATGCCACTTTATTTTCACTTTGTGTTATTTTTTTATATTTTTAAATGACTGTGGTGGCTCATAACAACATTGTATTAACAAAAACTAGTTTGGGATTGCTATTTAATAGCTTTAGCATAGGCCTAATGTTTATTTATTAGAAGTCATTACTATTAGTCTTATTCTTACAATTTATGTGTATGTTAACTAAAGGGGGACAGTACTTGTGTGTGTGTGTTCACAATTTTTAAGTAAACATGTATTATAATATGCCTATATATATATTCAATATAAATTGTGATAATTGTAATTAATAATCGTAATTACAATTTTAAGGGAATAATCAGTAATTATGATTTTTGTCATAATTGTGCAGCCCTAAGAGGTGGTACTTAAAAAAGTAGCAGGTACTAGGAACTTTACACAGTGGAAACCCCCCAAAAGTGGGCCGTACTGAGCCGTATCATGCAGTGGAAAAGCGTCATAAAGTGGACCGTCGAAATAAAGTGTAACCATAAACTTGACATGACTGGGTTCAGTAAAATTGAAGTTCAGTCAACATTTGTGAGATAATGTTCATTACCACAAAAATGTATTTATACTCTTCACTCTTTTCTTAAAAAACAAAAAAACACTTCAATTGTAAAGTGCCTCACCTCGATTTTGCTTTTTGCAGAGAAAAAGAGTGACTGATCAAGAGTAATTTTTCTTTATGCTGAAATATAATTGAATATGTTTGGATTTGGTAGACGGTAATTCAGGGTTCCTGCAGGTTTCAGTTACTCAAATTTAAGACCTTTTTAAGACATTTTAAGACCATAAAGATTGAAATTTAAGACCTACACGACGCATTGCCAAAAAATATTCAAATCAAAGAATTCATTTTATTTCAATGAATTCAGTAATTGAAAAAGCATTAACTTAATTTACAGATAAAGCAATCACATTAGTAACCTTCCAGACCCAACAACGCGTGTCAGAGAAAAGAACAGAATCAGATATAATTTTTTTTTATAAAAAATTGTACTTTGCATATTATAGGTCTACTGTAAAAAACACATAATTAGTTGATTTTAGTTGATCATAACTAGAGATGAAATGGCATGAACATTTCATTTAATTATTATAGTGCCAAAAATTATCACTGTTATCACAGAATCCTGTTGTTTGTATACAAGAAACCCGTGTATTTGAACTTGTACATGTTAGTATATAACATGTTGCAAGACACTTTTAAAATCTGGCTATCATTTTTAATCGTATTATTTTAATGTTTATGTTAGTGCGTATTGATGCTAATTTTATTTGTTATTTGCTGTTTTTCGACATAAAACAGAACAGTGTTCAAAAAGTATTAATACTACACAATGAAATCAATTCACCAAGTTTTATGTCGAAAAACAGCAAATAACAAATAAAATTAGCATCAATACGCACTAACATAAACATTAAAATAATACGATTAAAAATGATAGCCAGATTTTAAAGTGTCTTGCAACATGTTATATACTAACATGTACAAGTTCAAATACACGGGTTTCTTGTATACAAACAATACCGGATGCGCGCGCATCCAGGAGGCAGAAAACCGCTAGCTGTTATGCCGAGTTCTGTAAAAGAGCATTGTAATTAACGTAGATTTCACATTGTTTGTAATTTCTTGTTGACTCAATAATAAACTGCAATTTCAGAGTTGGATCTGTTTGTTTGTGTCTCATATTAATATAACATTATGTAAAACGTCCAACTGTTTACGAATCAAAATCCGGACATACTGTGATGCATGTGTGAATTATGTTAGACTAAGTTAGTAATGTAATAGCCAATGTTAGCAGTGACGCATCTATAGAGCCCGAATTTGCTTTTATATAAGTTAACCTTGTTTACGTTACTTTACGACCTGCAACATTTCATGACACATATAACATTACTTTACTGTAAATCAAAGATTTGAAGATGGATTATGTGGGAAGCCATTAGTACCTCCGACCGAGGCGATTATATTAAAAAACTTATTTTTTTTGACTAACTTAAAGATTTTGCCGGATCCCTACGCAATACATGACGATCTTTGGATTGTGGATGACAAGAAGTGGCCAGCAATTGTATGGCCTGATATATATAATTATCTTATTCAGACACCAAGTGTGTATACAAGAGAAATGATTAGAGTGTACAAATCCCTTGATGCATACAACTACGCTATGTGGTCATGTGCAGCTCGTCAAATTATGAATAGAAAGAATATAACATACAACTTCCTCCTTCTGTCCCACTCTTCCATTCGCCTAGATTTGGAGTTACTAACAACACGTATAATTTAAATGAGCAGATAAAACACAACAGATAGGCCTGCATGTAAATAAATTACGCAACAACTCCTTGGCATTTTGACTTAGCGACAACACCACCACTTTGTTACTAGCCTAAACCCTTTACTCCGGTACGAAGACCGCGGGTCTTTTGCCTCTTGGTTGCGTGTGCAAGCAGTGATGACGTCGCCGAGAAATCCATGTATAAAGTTGACAAAAAAAGGTTTTTATAAAAAGACAAACCTCACATATTTCAGACTTTAATTTATCTTTTTTGACTCATTCTTTTTATAAAAAATGATTTAGTGACATTTACAATACACTTTAGCTTATCTTTTATTATTAATAGTAAAATTCGGTCCGATTTTCCCGTGGCGTCTGTCGTTGCTATGCAACTCCACAATGACAAAAAAGTTTTAGTGGCTAATGGATTTCCACTGCCGAAAAACGCTTGCTGTAGCTCTGTTACAAGATTTATTTACGGAGAAGAGAAAAACACCCGTAGTGTTTGGGTGCATCCGCATCCTTCATGTCTTTTTTCATGTTGCTGCGCCTGGAAAAAAAACGAGCGTGTCGCTTCAATTATAAGCGCGCTTTCCTCGCGGCTCGCGCCTACATTTGAATGAACTTGAGCGCGAAAAAGACGCGATATGTGAACTGCCTCTTGGCGAGCGACTTCGATACTTTTTTGCTACTTTGTAATAACTTTATGCGGCCAGCGTTTCTGGAAATGAACGAGGGTAAAATCTTTTTTAAGACCTGACTAAATGAAATTTAAGACCGCGGATGAAAATCTGCCTGTTTTTAAGACGTTTTAAGGCCTTAAATTTAAAGTTCAGAATTTAAGACATTTTAAGACTTTTTAAGACCCCGCGATGTTGGTTTTTAGGATTGACAACTTCTTATTGGAGCATTTTGCAAATATTTTCCAGTTGCCATTTCTCTTTTAGTCGAACTGACCTTTCTAGTCCTAAGCTTTAATGTCAGAGATCATACAGATGATTTTCAGCAGGCATCTGAAAGTTTAACTGGTTACGGCCCTCAAAAGCACACTCAAACAAGTTTTCTTATAGAAATGAAAATAATATAACTGGGTAAAATTTACTAATTAAAAGCTGAGCAGAATAAAACCATTAATGCTGTTCAATGGTTTCTGAGATTAGTGGGTTTGTTGTTCAATAACAGAGCAGTTTACCAGTTATGAAGAGCTCAATTCAGCTACAGTATAAGCAGATCAACTAAACATAGTGTTGTTTTTCAGCTCAAGTCAGTTCAATAAAACTTTGTCGATGTTCCAGAGATCATCAAATTCAGTTCACCTATAAAGCAGATTGTCAAAGACAAAGACTTCGGCTCCAACGATTATGAAAACAAGATAATCAATGTGAAAAAATTATTGTGCTGCTGCCGCATTCGTCCAGCGCACCTTCCTTTCCTTCACAGCGGTGCGCTTTCATTACCCAAGTCAAACTTAACATCCAAATCAGCCAAAAAGTGAGAGTTGTAAAATATAGTCTACTTTTGCTAAACTGTGGGAAGTGCTTGATATTAAGCGGTGTTATTAAACGTGCATTTAGAGGGGAAAGAAACGCTGTTCCCTAGGCGTCCTCCTGTGCGCTCGCTCTGAGACGGGGTTAAACATGCATAAGTAAAGTACACTGTGGCCTTCAGATACTCGCCTAATGGTTTTCATTATAATAACAATTATTTATTGACAAGTAAAAATATAATAAATATGTAATATAGTGCACATATTTAGCAAAATACTCCTCACTATAGCAATTTTTTCTAGTCATCTAACGTGCTATGGTCATTAAATGGCTTTCCTGAGGTAAATGTAACGTTCTGTGCCATAATTGTTCTCCTGCTGTTTTATTGACCTCTTTCCGTGGTTGAAAAACACTGATTGATCGATATTATGTATGAGGCATATATACCTTTCGGTAATTTGTACTGTATCTTTAAATAAAAAGTAACAGATTATCAGTTTACTTGAACTGAGGTGCTACAGCGATCTGTCACGTCACATTTACAAGCACAAAAACGGTATTGATTGTCTGAATTTCGTAATAAAATGGACAGAACCTGAAAGCTGAGAATTTTTTTCATATCAAAAGTACAGATGTGGCCTTTAAAAATGCGCGTCTCAGAGAGAAGAATGCTGCGAGCACTTCCGAAATTCTGCGGGATCGTGCAGAAGGGGGATTAGATGTTGGACGCAGGAAATAATAAAACCTGTAGATGGCAGTCGAGTTTCATGTGGCCATACTGAGTTGACGAAGTATGACGAATACAATGTTTTCTTTTGCCAGTTACATAAACAGTCACATATTCTTCATAAAAATCTGACTCAAACGCGCATCATTTGTCTTATTTTTTTTTCTGTGTACTTACAGTAGAAGAGACGTGATGTAGGCTATGATAACTGAGTCTTATAACACAATAATTTGCGAAGACCTTTGAAGAGACCGAGATCATTTGCGCATTATCATTATCTAATTTTACATTCAGTTCATTTTTGCATCTTAACGTTTTAAATAGTTTTAACATGGTTGTAATGCGCTTTTCTGCATTACTGTACAGTACTTTTTATATTATCATGTTTCCCTTATAGGCGTCGATTTCGGTGGGGACGGTGGGTATGCACCCACCAGATTTCGTCATGAGTCATTTTGTACCCACCACTTTTAACTTCAGTCCATAATAATTTGACTTTGGGTTCTATTGACCGTTTTCAGTGGTTATGAGGAGTTTAATTAATTTAACCTGAGATGTGCGTTATATCGCCTTTTGATCATTCTTTGTGTTGTCGATTTTTGACACAGTTTCATTATATGTTCATAATAATTTGATTCATAATTATGTCATTTTTTTCTAAAAGTAAAAAAAAACTTTTCTAAAAGCAATATTCTAAAGAGATACAAAGACAGTGTACGCCACCAGATTTCGTCATGAGTCATTTTGTACCCACTACTTTTAACTTCCGTTGACCGTTTTCAGTGGTTATGAGGAGCAATATGAGAGAGAATTTTTTGTAATCATTGTCTGACACAACAAAAAAAAAAATTATAATATTCATTTTATTTTAATTTTCGTGTTCGCATTTATGAGGGGAAAAAACAACGTGTCAGTTTACGGTTATGGACGTGAGCGCTCTAAAAGCGGCACTAAAAGACTGCTTTAAAACTTTCACAGAGACCTCAAACAGAACAGCTGCCTTTCTTTAAATTGAATTTCGTTTTGTATTAATTATATCTTAATTTTAATCAGTGTTTCGTGAACCATTTGCCTGGATTTAAGAAGTAAATATAGCAGACAATCACGACATTGGAGGCCCCGGCGATATCTCATAAATGAACCGAAACTCAGCGTGTAATGAACATTCACATTTACAGTGTATTTAGACGCATTCATAATCATTACTTTTACCGGTTCTTTGTGGCAAGCTTTATGCGTGCGGTCGTGCGCAGTGCGGCTATATTACGTAAACACTCATGATCCATATAAGTAGGCTAATTAAATTAATATAAAGGGGCGATTTGTCCATGAATTACTTAAATGAACAACTAGCCTAGTATACTAGTCGACTAGAAAAAAAAACCAAAAAAAAAAAAACCTTTTAGTCGAAAGCAGCCCTTATTCCACATATTTTCGAACCAGGCAACATGACATCTGTGTTGAGCGAGCGACCGGAATGAATAGCGGAGCGGAATATTCAGAAATGCGCTCTCCACTCACGAGCTCTGATCGGAACAAACCCGAACCTCACTGTCTGCTGAACTTGCAGAATCATCAAAATATAATATTTTCTAAAGAAGAATTTTAAAACTTTATTGGTGGTAGTTGAGAAGAATTCCTCTTTCCATATCCATATTTCCATATTTCCATAATATAAATGTACATTACTGTTATTCTTATTATATAAGAATAATACGTATTTTTTACAACATTTTTAACATAATAGAGAATATAAGTTTAGCGTGTTGTGTGTATTTCCTAATTATAAGCTTTTGGTGAAATTGCAACAAAACTAAAAGAGTAAAAGTGCATAAAAACATAAAAACATGGCGTCGTCTCAAGAAATATCTGCGTACACACGAAACCACTGAAACCGATTTTAAAACGATGTAGCCTAGTAGGCTATACATACCAGACCAGGCACTGTAATTCTGCCACAGACATACACTAAAAACGGAGAAGACTTAAAGCATGCGCATAAACCTTGCGCGCTATACAACAATAATATTAGGCACAGTAGCTTCTTTTTTTCTTTTCTTTTTTTATCAAGAACTTTGTTGAACAATATGAACAACCATAAATGGTCTGGTACAAAATATGAGTCACGATATTCGATAGTTAACGGATGCATAAAGCTTGCCACAAAGAACTGGCAAAAGTAATCATGTGTCAAGTATAGCAAGGAGACATTTTAATTGTTTACTAATAATCTAGTGTTTTATGTGTCAGTCAAAGATGTTGACAATGCTGACTCGTCGTCTTCGCAGATATTGTGAACGTGCCTATAGAGAGAAATGCACACTTACATAAGAGAGTTGTCTGTTTCTTTTCGTTTTGAATTGTTTTGTTTAAAAGTGGACATTTCAAGCTTTCTAGATACATTTCTGAGTTTCGGTTCATTTATGAGACGAGCTCAGTTCACGAGCAATGCAAGTTATATCGCGCCGGTGCCTCCATTTCCTGATTAAATAGTCTTAAATGCGTCTTCGTGGACAGAAACCAATATAATCTTCCTGATTTAATCACGTAAAACATAAGTCTAAACACAAGCACCACTCTTCTGAATGATGGTAACCACAAACCTCCAAGAGTTTGTAAACCAATTGTTTGTAAAACATATTTAATACTTACAAATTCAAAAAAAAAAAAAAAAAAAAAAAAACAATTTTTTTTGCAGTGTACAGGCTAAATAAAACGACATTAAGAAAGTTATTTCCAAAATGTAATTAATTGCACAGTCTTTGTTTTAGCTGCTTGTTTTAGCTGCTAACAATTGCACAGAGTCAAGAAAGTACAACCACCCACCCCCCAGGTCTGCCGATTCAACCATATCTATGGATTCAACCCCCAATGCTAATCGATCTCCTCTCAGGGAATCAAAAGAAAACCGGTTTTTCCAGTTTTCACCAGCGTGTGGTTGGGGTTTTAATCCCTTGCAGTTCCTTTGTTTAAATGCTATTTAAGCAAATCTACTATACATACGCTTTAAGTTATTTCAAATTAATGTTTATAGCTTAATTTGTTGATATCGCGTAACTTAATTTGACATATGTTGATATAACCAACTGACATTGTAGATTCCATTGCATGCCAGGAAGAGGCTTATGCTTTGTTTTAAGTAATGAGCATTTACTATAATATAGCCGCACTCAAGCGCACGACCGCACGCATAAAGCTTGCCACAAAGAACCGGTAAAAGTAATGATTATGAATGCGTCTAAATGTGTCTAAATACACTGTAAATGTGAATGTTCATTACACGCTGAGTTTCGGTTCATTTATGAGATATCGCCGGGGCCTCCAATGTCGTGATTGTCTGCTATATTTACTTCTTAAATCCAGGCAATTGGTTCACGAAACATTGATTAAAATTAAGACATAATTAATACAAAACGAAATTCAATTTAAAGAAAGGCAGCTGTTCTGTTTGAGGTCTCTGTGAAAGTTTTAAAGCAGTCTTTTAGTGCCGCTTTTAGAGAGCTCACGTCCATAACCGTAAACTGACACGTTGTTTTTTCCCTCATAAATGCGAACACGAAAACTAAAATAAAATGAATATTATATATATATATTTTTTTGTGTCAGACAAACATTTTTCTCTCATATTGCTCCTCATAACCAAAACGGTCAACGGAAGTTAAAAGTAGTGGGTACAAAATGACTCATGGCGAAATCTGGTGGGTACACGTACACTGTCTTTGTATCTCTTTAGAATATTGCTTTTAGAAAAACTTTTAGTTTTTTTACTTTTAGAAAAAAATGACATAATTATGAATCAAATTATTATGAACAAGTAATGAAACCGTGTCAAAATTCGACAACACAAAGAATGATCCAAAAGCGATATAACGCACATCTCAGGTTAAATTAATTATAAAAAACAGGGAACATTTTGTAAAAGCAAAACTGAACAAAATGCATAATTAAAATAATTGTATTAGGCTATGTGTTACCGAATATTTAATACCACTTCCCCATAATGTTGTAATTATTTTTTTTAAAACAACATCTGTCAAACTGTCAATCAGATACCTCTTATCTGGTCATTTTTATTTTATTTTAGAAGTCATAACTGTTGATCACCCTTTATATGGATTTTGTGAATATGAATATTTAGAATATTTACAAACTGTCGGCAAGACCTCAAGCTAACCCTGGACATTCTGAGACTAACGTGGAAAAATCTTTATGCTTAATGCATTAAGACAGTTTAATTAAAATATTTATTAATAATTTAATGGCAAATCAGATGCGCCCAACGTATGCTACGCGTTGTGCTGCGACATTACCTCACAAGAAATATCTGCCCAAGAACAATCACACAAGAAATATCTGTACGAATTAAGAATCTGGGTAAGTCGCATTATTTAAGCCTTGCATTATGTTAGGATGATTTTGTGTATATATATAAAAAAATACTGCTGGGTTTTTACAGGCAGAGCCACGTGCATTATGCTCACACTAAATTCTCTGTTGCGCTTAGTATAAATGCGCATTGCATGCACAATCATCTTAATAGTTGTACAAAAAAGTTATGCGCTGGCAAGAACGTCACTTTGCTGTTTTAATAAAAGCAATGTTAAATATTCTGCATGCACTCATCTCCTGGAAACCACAGCAATGACAAAGCATATAAAAATTCATAAACGTTGTCCAATACCCCTTCTTGTCTTAATGAACCTTTTGCATTTACAAATATTTTCAAATGTCTGTATAATACAGTAGCCTACTGTAAATATTTGTGTCTATTACTATTTATAATTTATATTTTATTGTGGATGTTTTCTCACAATCATGACGTAATGTGAAGTAAAATAAAAAATCTAATGTAAAGTTGTTTTTTATGCGCCACCTGGTGGATATTCTGTGAAGCGAAACACATTGAGGGATTTTTTTAAGTAGGCCCCCCCGAAGCACTTGCAGAATTCTGCGAGACTCTACGAGACGAATTGCCGAATGCCGCGGGAGAAAACGCGCGTTTTTAAAGGCCAGATCTGTAACCTGCTCAGTCTAGTCTGTCGGTCTACGTGTCCTCTTTGCTCCGTGATTTTTCTCTGCATGAGAAAGTGGATGTGTGGCGTGAGAGCGTGTGAAAAGTTTCAATTGAGTGAGTCTCACGATGAATGTGTGAGAGTTGGCAGCCCTGTATTACTTGATCAATCTATAGTGTTACATTGCCATCTAATGGTCTGGCAGAAGAATACAGCGTTTATAGTCGCTCTCGCGGATCCGTGTGAATGGCAATCGTTTTGACAATGATGTCATCAATACGCGGAAAACTCAAAGGAAAAACTAGGAAAAAGAGCGCGTGTGTAACAGTATATTGGATCCGTGCAGCTCTTAAAGTGACAGCAGCCTAATAAATATCCTAAATCCAACAACAAAAGACAAAGATAAAATCACTCACTGCTCTTGAATTAATAAACTGTAGTTTAAAAAAATATAGACTAATACTTTTTAAAACTACAGTTTATTAATTCAAGAGCAGTGAGTGATTTTATCTTTGTCTTTTGTTGTTGGATTTAGGATATTTATTAGGCTGCTGTCATATTAGGCTGCTGTTATTTTATATTTGATTACTTTATTAGATTTCTGTTGTAGGCTATTACTTATCTGAATACCACAGTAAGCACATCTTCCTGTAAAACCTAAAGCAGTGTTTTTTTATTTGTATTTTTGTTCTGTTCTATTTTTTCGGTTTTGTTTATAATTTAGTTTCCCTCCAGGCTAATTCGTGGAATTGGTTATTGTTAAATTTGTGAAAAATCGCAAAACAGAATAAACCGACATATGGTTTAATTATAGTTTATGGGCTCTCACGTACGTACCACTCATTCGGCATGAATCCAAAAGTTTCCATTGTTGCGATGTAACATTTGGTTGCTAACCTATCATTTATTTTGTAAACTAAGCTTTGTACTTCACTCGTGTCCTGATATCCAGGTAAAACAGCGTTCATGGGCACAAAAATGTGTTTTGGTTTACCACTGCCGATGGTACTCAGTTATCACACTGACCGACACAGCCCTTAACAAAAGTGGATAATTTTGAACATTAATTTACTATTCACAGTTAATGCAGATAAATATCGAACATTTAATTGACATATTTTTAATTAAATGAATGTTCTAGAACTTCTGTGCCGCCCCCAGTCTGAGAACCACTGACTTACAATAATTAACCTTGTATTAGTTTTTGCTGAAGTATTGATAATTGTGAAATTTCACTGACATTTAAAATTCTCATATCATGAAATACGACTTTGATCATATCACCCACCAATAATCATGTTAAATAATCGTGATTTCAATATTGAGCAAAATAATCGTGATTATGATTTTTGCCATAATCAAGCAGCCCTAATAATACAATTAGAAACATTCTATAAACCCTCTGCACACAAAAGTATAATTTCTAAATTATAATTACAAACAGAGCATTAAATCTATGTATTAAAGTAAAATAGTGTAAACGTAATTTTATTAAGACTAGAATTAGTCAATTTATTTTTATAAGCTGACTTTCAATGTTGCTTTTTGTCAGTTATATATTTTCATATATGATGTAAGAATCATAACTACAATTTGTTTGAGTTATTATGTGACTATTACTGTATGTTTATTTCATATTTTGAGGAGTTACTTTAGAATATTTTAACTGGAACGGACCACTAGTGGGAACTTTTTCATTTTATTTACATTTAATTCAAGTTCAATGTAACACTTTATTTTTACTTCTGTTGTTGCTTGTTTTCACTTCAGCAATAAAACCCTACATGTCTTTTATCAAAAGAGGCCAGAGGCATTCAAGAAATTAAAACCCTTAAAGGACAAGTTCGGTATTTTACACTTAAAGCCCTGTTTACAGATCGTTTCTGATGAAATAGAATGGTTAAAATATAATTTTGGACACATGCTGCTGTCCCGAGAATTTTAGGTTTCTTTCGCTTCCCCCCCCCACCTCCAGTGAGTTTCACGTCTTTGTAAAGTAAAGTTTAATGCGTTTTAGGAAGGATTGTTCAAGTGCACCTATGCAGCCAGTCTACTGGTGGGGGGGGGAGCGAAAGAAACCTAAAATTCTCGGGACAGCAGCATGTGTCCAAATTTTAATCTTAACCGTTCTATTTCATCAGAGACGATCTGTAAACAGGGCTTTAAGTGTAAAATACCGAACTTGTCCTTTAAAGTTTTAAAATCACCAAATGGAGTTTGAATGTCTCCTAGCGGCCATATTGGCTACTGCGCCTAAAACTCCCAGAGCATATTGATAGTTTGAGACAAACTTGAAAGACAACTTGGTTGGATTTACCGCTTTGACTTGCAGTTTTAGGGTGACCAGGCACAGGTTTTATATTAATAGAAAATAAAAATAAATGTAAAGCAGCAGATTAAGTTCAGCATCCATTTATGTTTAAGAATAGGGTTGCCAGGTAAGAGGCTAATGAGACTAACTAGTTATCTGGATTCAAAGACTATCATCTATAGATATATTCAATTTGGATACATATTTTAGATAGCCTTTTTACCCTTTATTTTAACAACTATTTGTGCAACCATACACACACTTGTGTTTGTCTGTATGTGTTATTGCAATATCTCGTCTAGGGCGCCACCAGAATCTGGACCGGTCCTGAACTTCATGATACTCACACAGGGTCAGAGGTCACAGCAGGTCCATCACTGAGATTAGGGGGCTCAAGCATGGAGTTGTTACTCTTCATAGACACACAGCTGGATACTGGAGATGGTCCATTACTGAGATTAGGGGGCTCAAGCATGGAGTTGTTACTCTTCATAGACACACAGCTGGATACTGAAGATGGTCCATTACTGAGATTAGGGGGCTCAGGCATGGAGTTGTTACTCTTCATTGACACACAGCTGGATACTGGAGATGCTGCTCTCTGAGTGTGAACAGACACCTTTTCCTCTCTCTCCTCACACACACTCATTTTACAGGTCCGGTTCTCCTCCTCTCTCCTCACACACACTCATTTTACAGGTATGGTTCTCCTCCTCTCTCTCATTTTACAGGAAGTTTGATCCTCTTCCTCCTTGATGAGAGACTTGATTTCAGACCTGTATGTGGACACAAAAAACTGAATTTTGAAACATTTTATTTAAATGGCATTTATTTCACTTTAACTTAACGTCAACAGTCTTTCTCCAGTTACTGTAAATAATGTTGGTTTGTAGAGCAACTTGTCGCCACTTTCAAACACAGCATCCTCGTTTAAAAACTGGATTCACCTTCACTATAATGACACTGCTGAACTCTAGCAGGTGTTTTTCACAATCCGTTTTTTGTCTCGCATTAAGCAAATATGATTATTATTGACGTTATTTTTACGCGTTTATGTGATTATCCTGCGAATACACTTCATTTCCATAGTCTTACTGAACACACATTACAGTATAGATTATTTACATAATTAAATAGTTTAAAGTCAACTAAAGATTTCAACATTAAACTAAAATGATCCTGTTAAATAAAAAAAATAAGTGTAAGTATACCATTTTCGGCCATTTAATGTGTGTTACAGTAGACGTGTATCACGAAAGTAACTCTCAACTTTTTCATGTGTTTGAGTTTTAGTTCGGCATAATGTCTGTTTAGAAGCAAAAACTCTATCGATATTACAGCTATGAAAAGTTTAACAAACTTAGTGTGTGAAGAGATTGCTTATTTTCTATCCTCCGAAATGGCGTCTTTACAGTCATCGGCTGTTTTCGGTTTCACTGTGTCAGTGTATGTTTCCAAAATTGCACACAAGCATGAAAACATATTAATGTACTTTAAATATTTGTATTATCTTAATGGGCCACGATGAAGCATGTGATAAACAAATATACTGTATAATATAACCTTGATTCTTTTCCAAGCAAGATGACTTGTGCCAATAAATATCCCTGTACACCAGACACTTTTATTTTTCACTTTGTTTTGAACATGACAGTGTATACAGTTTTAATAATGCAGGTTTGTTGTATATGTAATTTTATTATATATGTTTTATTTGAATATTTGATTGAATGTGTCAGTTGCAAAGGCTGGTCTCACTGGGATTGCATGAGCAGACCAAACCTTGATTTTTCTGGGATCCCAAGACCCTTTGTGAAGTGTGTTAATGTGTGTGTTTAAATAAATGTGTTTTTGTTAATTATATGTCATATATGTCATTACTTCTCATGTAATGAATAAAACTTGTCATGAATAAAACTTCAACACAGAATAAGTTGCTCTTTTTTTATTATTTAAAATTAAACTACTCTCATGATTTACTTTTATCTTTGATATTAACAGTAAATGTGCAAATTCCTACATGGTCTATTATTTTATCCACTAAATAAATGTCATTAAAATGTGAACATTTTAATTGTTATGGAAAGCCTGTAGAACTAAAACATGTCCTTGTGAATGTACTGCAGGTTTGCTCATGTCACAACTTGACCAGTTTAATATCTCCATATCTCCACTGTGTTAAACTGAATCACGGTTCACCGTGCAAAATAATTTAGAATTTTCATGTTTTGTCATTTTCAAAACTAAACGCATCGTTTTTTGGGGTAAAAGGATTGGGAATGTTTTTTGATACTATGCAAAAAAATAATAGCACTTCACTTTAGGATTTAATAAAGACACATTTGTTTACCAACTGAGCAAGCAAAGTAAAAATAACAAAACAATCACAGCAGTGTGTATATGTCAAATTTCCATATTATTAACAATAACATACTTTTGCCAATTATGTCTTCTCCATATAGACATTTGTAAATAAAAACCCCATGAGTAATTTTTAGCGTTATGGTTGATCAATTGAACCACTTATAATTATTTTAACATAATTGTTGTGGTAAGCTTGTAGAATTGAACTAAAACCTTATGAAAGTGCTGCAGGGTCGCTAATTTCACCATCTCACCGTGATCCTAACCATATACAGGGGCATGGCCACCAGTTTGAGAACCACTATTAGGTTAAAATATGTTAATGGACTTTACAATTATATTACACAATGGAGGTGTGAACTAGAAATTCGATATTTTATTAAGAATGGGGTTGCCATGCCACTATATTATATCGTTGGATTCTTTATATATTGGATTAATAGGCTATATTCTAATGTTCCAAATATAATTGTGTTCTACTAATTCAGCAATAAACAATCAATATTTGACTATTAATACCTGTTTGCGTGAACTTTAACTTAGAAATTGTTAGACTGGTGCCCTGCCTCTTATTCTCAACCCTCTTACTTTATGCCGTATGGTATCATCCTGGGAAAACTGGAAGGAACATTGTGCTTTGCGAGTGACCCATTGCTTGTTGGTGAATGGTGTAGCACAGTTTGCTTTGCCGATTGCTAGACGTGATTGGCAAACGGTTTGCCAGGATATGGGTCACTGAACACACATTATAATATAAAAATAATAATAATAATAATTAAATATGTTAAAGTCAACCAAAGATTTCAACATTAAACTGATATTCTCCTGTGTAAGTGTAAGTTCAACCATTTTATGAGTGTTACGTTAACGTATACTTTAACAGGAGAATATTGTTATCAGAAGTTTACTTCATAGTTTGTTGATTATTGCATTAGTGTGCACTACCACTACTGGCTTTGTTCCTTTTTACACTGAAATGACAAATTAAACACAGGTATTACTTTTACCAACCATGGTAAAATGCATGAACCGTTTATATGCCATGTTCTGGTAGTTTTTGTAATTTTTTACTCCAGTGGAACCACGGACTCACAAATTTGACAAGGCACAACAAATAACTCCAATCTTATCAATCAATGTCAGTGAAAATCTGATATTTCCTTCTAACCAATCCAATAACCCTTTCCACATGAATACGCACATTAGCTATTTTTCTAGTTTCTTCCACCTCGTATGCTGACAGCTGTCTTTTCCCCTTTGTGAATGCAGGGATCTGTAGTGAAGCACAGCAGAATCCTAATATTATTTTTATAATCTAGATGTGTTCAGTTGCGCAGTAAGACTGGGGAAAGAAGTGTAGTTGCAGGATTTAGTCACATAACCATTTTCAGCCATTTTATGAGTATTACAGTTGATCGACGTGTCGTGAAGTAACTTTCCACTTTAACATGTATTTGAGTTTGAGTTCGGCATGAGGTCTGTTGAGACGCAAATACTCTACCGATATTACAGGTGTGAAAAGTTTAACGAACTTACTGTCACATGAGAAGCGACTGCTGATTTTCTATCTTCCGCAATGGCGTCTTTACAGTCATCGAGTGCTTTCGATTTCACTGTGAGACGAGTAAACATCCAGCAGCTCCTCCTTCTTCTTCTTCTTCTTCTTCGATTTTATGGCGGGTTGCACCAACATTAATGTGCATTATCGCCACCTACTGTATTGGAGTGTGGACCAGAATTTACCCATTTCATAAAAATAAATTAAAAAAAACCTCTAAATTATCTTAATAAGCTCTGTTCTCTTGAGATAAAGAAATAAACTCTCTAGTCCATAAGTAATTACATTTTTAAGCTTTAATTCATCCATTCCCATCTTTCTAAATTCATTTTTCATTATTTCTCGTTCATTAGTATTCTTTTGACAAACACAAATAACACGTTCTACTGATTCCTCTACTCCACAATGCTCACACAATCCTGTTGGATGTTTATTTATTATCTATAAGGTTTTATTCAGCATAGTATGACCAACCCTTAATCTGGTTAAACTATTTTCCTCTTTGGTGCTTCTTTTAGTTATCCTCACTACTCCTACTTCTCGTTGTATTTCATAAAAATGATGTCCTGTATTTACTGTATCCCATTTATGTTGCCACTCTTTCGTGGTATATGCTTTAATTACTGCTTTTGCTTCATATTTACTAAGTGAAATATTCATGACCTCCTCATTTTCCAAAAACTATCAACCTTTTCATTCTCTTTTCTCCCTCTATCCACTGTAGCGCTGTTGCTATTGTCATCATCTCTACTGTGTACTGATAAATGATCTGATGTTCTCCTATTAACAGAAATGTTTAAGGATGGAATACTGGAAGCTAAACCTGTTCTTCCCGTATTAGGATCTTTAGATCCATCCGTATATACTGGGACAAATGCTTGATATACAGTTTGTTCATTAACTTTAGTAAAATACACTGCATACTGTTGTTCACAAGTGTCTAAGCTTTTGGTCAGCAGTGATGTTTTCTATATCATTACATGTTGTGTTTGCAGTTAAAGCTGCCGGCATTAGGGAGATCTCAGAGGTCGAAAAGAAATTCAGGGCTGCAATGCCAGAGATCTTGAACTGCATGTCGGCTGCAGAGACAGTTACCCAGCATTGCTGTCAACAATGCAAAACTGTTGATGCTGTTGTCCGGTGCTTAGACTGTGTCCCCTCAGGAAATCAGTGTTTCTGTTCATCATGTGACACCGAGATCCACAGAAAAACTGTTTTCCATGATAGGGAAGCGATGTTTGATGGTTTTTTAAAACCCATTCCACCAACATCTGTAGTGGTGGTTGATGAAAGTGGCCAATATCAACTCCGTGAACAAGGCATGTTCAGATAATGTAGTAGATGCCCTCTGCAGTTTCCTTTAACTGAATCTTTTGTTGAGTAAATGTGTAGACATTACTGATATTACTTTCTGAAATGTGATTTACTGCAGTGTGTGTGCTTCCAGTTCCTCCACCGATACAAATCTGTTCCTGTGGTCCAAACCAAGACTTCACAGTTATCCCAGGAAAGCAGACCGTATTGGTGACTATCAACGGTATGTCTTGTCACTTCCTTCTACCTTTTTATATCCGACCAGATGAAGTCAAGCATAATAATGGCTTGCTATATTCTTTTGTCCTGTGCTGTACAAATACTGGTCAAATAGTAAACACATGTTTGTTTTAAGGTCCACACAACCTGTGTCTGCCGTGTATAAGCTGTCCACTTTGTTCTTCCAGATGGACTCCTGGGATTAGTGACTTGCTTCAATACAGAGACTGGCCAGCAACCACCAGCTGCCAAATGCTGTTTAAGTTTGATCTGTTCACATCATTTGAGCAGATGAAATTAGCCAGCCCAGCTTTATCCCAACAAGCATTTCTCAGAATGCTTGAACATCGATGTCTTTGCACTGGTCGGGTAAGGGCTGTTTTTATTTCCAAAGTGTTTGAATTCCAGACTTCAAAATCTTTTATTAACCAAAATAATACCATCCTTCTTTCCAGACGGGTAGTATTTGTGGTGATACCTTCCACAGAGTCTTTCGGGAGTTTGCCTTCTGCAATTTTAAGAAAGAAGATCTGTGCCTGATGGAGCCCTTTAAATGCCCAGCATGCACACCAGACACGCTGGCTATATCTGCAGACGCTAATAGAAAACATCACCGCTTCAAGAAATCCAAAGGGTAAGTGTAATCTTTTTTTCTTTTCTTTTTTAATTTGGATATAGGGTGGTGCAGTGGTATTTTTGTACCAAGGAAAAGCAAGTAGAGCTATTGGTTGAATGGACTGATAGTTATTTATAGAGAAACTGGACTTTACCTTATTTCTGTAAAAAATAATAATCATTTTGTGGCATCTAAACATATTTCTGTAACATCATTTTCTTTGGCTCTAGTCATTATATAATTATACTTTTATTTGAAATTCATGGAAAGTAACAAAATGTGTCAAATGTGTGATTGCTTCACATTCAAACGTAAATGCTTTTACAATTTAAAAAGTGTTGTGAGAGATATAGCACTGTTTTAAACAAGCTTGTTATATTACAGTAATCTGGTAAATTGTTCAGGAACTTTTTCTCCCTTCTGTAGCCTGAAGACACAAACACAAATAAAGATTTAGTTATTTATTTTTGTACTTTAAACAGTATGTTTTTTACTTCTTACAAATTACAGCATTCATTTCCACAGGACAAATACAAGCTGATACTCTAAACACAGTGTTCCAGATACAATGTGATTCATACAGACTAAAATGTGTGGCACCTTTATGGTTAATTGTCATATTAATTTAGGTGAATGTAACGTTTAATCATTATTATGTAATTGTGTTGGCGATGAATTCCTCTTATTTAACAGGACAGACGAACCATCTCTTTTTGATGGACTGTTCATCGCACAAGATGCCAAAGTATCTGCCTTTGTTATCTCGGTAAATATGCACGTTTCAAAAGTCTAAAGTAGTAAACATAATTGAAATACTTTAATGCAGTGGTTTTCAGACCTGTCCTGGAGGACCCCAGCACTGCATTGTGTACAGTATGTCTCCCTTATCTGACACACACAATTTGCTCATGGCACCAAATTCAATTGATGATACACAAACTAATAAATAAGATTTGAATGATAAAGGTCTTGGTCTTCTTCTTGGGAGCAGGTTAGGTGGGGCGGGAGAAGCCAGGAGGGTGAAGGAAACACTGTTGGTGAAGAGCTGGAACAGGTCAATAGCTTCCTTTCAAGGGCAGCTCTTACTACATACTACATGACCAAGTCAAGTAAAGGGTTAACCAGTGTGTTTGACACACAATGCTAGATTGTACAATTGATTTGTTTTGGGGTTTTTCTATAGGCAGAGGAGATATGATTACTGTACTTGCCATGGGATGGAGCAATAGGAAGGTGGAGAGTCTCCACAAGACACTGGCGAAAAGATTTGTCACAGTAAGAAGCCTAGACGGCACGTTAAGGAGTTTCCTGGGCCCTGGAGACACTATGAATGTGATTGTGCTCTCCCCTGCATTTTTTTCAGGGGCAATTGTGGTTAATTTTGCAGTGATACTATGTTTTCTGTCATTTTTTTTCTCTTTTTAAATAGACTACACAGAGAGCAGAAATGAAGCAGCCGATCTTGAGAGTCTCAAGCAGGAGTTAAACATCTCTATGGAGGATGCAGATCGGTGGGTGTGTGATGGCAAGCAATGGGCAGCCACTGGTGTGTAATATAGTCGCTGGTGTGTACATTTCCATATATATTTGTCTACATGTTTGCAGTGATACTGTGTTTTCTGTAATGGTCGACTTTGCTTATTTCTGGTTTTCGAGAGAGACACATTTCTCACAGTAGCCAGGAAGAGCTCCAGAGAGAAATCCATGAGATTATTTACTCCATCCGAAGAAAGAAGCATGATCTGTGTCGACAAAATGGTATTTGATACTACATCACTCAACTTGCATTTTCTAATATTTTTTTTTTTCTAATATTTTTTTCTTTAAACTTACAGACAGCAACCAAACAAGGCAACGCAAACGGAGAAGACTTGGTGAGCTCAGAAAGACACTCAGAGAGAAGATAGTGCTGTACAACACCATTCCTGATTGTGAAGAGAAAACTGACACCGAAGCAGCATGCAGTCTCTCTGATGACTTTATTCTGCCTTGGGAAGCACAAGGAGATGCTAATTAATGTGTTTTATTTTTGTATTACAAAATTCAGTTGATTGTTAATACAAGTAATAACACTCAGCAATTTAACACTGCCACCCAGTAAAAAAGGTGCAACATACAGTAAAGAATAACACATTATATATTCTGTTGCTATCTGAAAAATGATCTGTAATGTTCCCATATGAAGACATAGGGCCAGTTGTTCAAAGGTAAGCTGATCGGATTTTGGTTATCGGATTGGATCAGATCTTGAAAATGGGTTGTTCAAAAGGGAAAGAAGGAATCTGAAATCAGATTAGATCACGCAATCCAATCCTAGCTTTAATCTGGATCAAACCTTCAGTTTGTGTTGTTCAAAACTTGTCAGTAGGATTTGGATAACTTTGATCCAAGAAAACAGGATCATCCTGATCCCAACAGGATTTCAAGGTGGATTCCAAAAAGAAAATGTAGTAAAACTTTAAAATTGGTCAAATAATACATTTGTATTATTTAGTGTATATACTTTTATTTATATTTTGCACTTGACTTGTGTAACCGTTTTAACAGTGATAAAGTAGACATAGGCTACCAATTAAGCTATTCAGTATAGTATAGTAAAGTAAAAATAAAATAAAAATGATCTTGTCCCCATGAAATAATCACCCAAACAGATTTCAATAACAAACAAAAATAATATATTCCATGTTTCTGTCATTCATCTCCGTATATTAATTTCAAAGAAACAATCATCAGAGATGAAGAAGAACCCTGAACATTCTTTATTTTGTTAACTATTGGACATTCAGACATTTTATTTTTTTTAAGATGTTTTCGAAATATCCCCAATGTATTTGTTAATGTATATATGTGTGTTTTATTTGTTGTGGCTCAGATGAGGGGTCATAAAAGAAATTATGAATGGAAGTGGATGTTTGTGTTATTTCAGTGTTTTGTCTCTAAATAAGAAGCACTTACAGTGACCCCATGTTGGCTCTTCTACCTGTTCTTCACATCGCTGCTAGCCCACATTGTGATATGTTGTCCCATTTAGAGCACTGGTAATCCGGATTTGGTAATCTTGAAAACTGTGTATCTGGATCAGGGTGATCCAGTCCAATGTTGCTTTGAAAAACCGGCATAAAAGTAAGACGGATCACCTGATCCTGAACAAGAAAAAATGGGATTAGCAAATCCGGATAATTTTGATCCAGATTAAATGTTTTCAACAACTGGCCCATAGTGATAATCTGATAGTTATTGTTACTCCTGTAACACACACTCTATACTAGTAGTGCTCATCACTTTTTTTTATATATAAGAGCTGCAATAGCCAAACACATTTAAGAAGAAAACCATATCTATTCTGAAATGGCAAAATCCAACCCAAGCATGAAATAACTCTGCCTACCAATTAGATATCCTTTCAATATGTCTTTAATAAAAATAGATAAATCTTAATACTGGGATGAGCATTTCTTTAACTTTCTGTTATATTGTAGTGTGATGTTTCAGTTGTTGTCAATTATGTGTATTGGCTGCATTATTATATGCATACTTAAGGGATGATACAGTTAGGATGTTGTTATATTATTACCCTTATAAAGTTCTTCATCAATATTATTCTCAAGGCCCTCAGAATGACTAGTGAAGAACACTGTGCTAGACGTAAAGCTGAATATGTTGTGTGTTAGTGTTTGAAGTTTTTTCCCCTCCACTTTTATTTTCAGAAATAGTGTCGAGTCTCCGCTTGAAGAGGCGACTGTTTGAGCAAGTCCTGCTGGTCAGGCGCATGGAGGAGGAGAAGATGATCATTGTAAAAGAGATGACTCAGCATTATCAACATCTAAAAAAAACATTGGACAAACTGGACAGTCTTCTTCAGGAGACTAAAGAGGACATCAAGATCCATAGTATGTACGATAAATGTTTTTTATTTAATGTGCAAAAATATGGTGATCCCACTAACCAGGATGTTATAGTTTCCTGTAAATATTGCTTCAAAAAAATCCCAAAACTTGTTAGCTGTTTTTTTTTTTTAATGAAATGCTGCTTAATTATCAATGCCAATGTTCTTCACTGTTTACCTCAAGATCCGAGTTTTGAGACTGGAAATGAAATATTTTTCAGATGAATTAAAATAAATAAATAAGTAAAAGTCATTCTTACCCTGAGCTACTGTGTCACATCTACATTTTCTAACTCTTTGCAGATGTGAATAACAGAAGGGTCTACATTATCCATAAGCCTCTGTCACCATTGTTATAGAGGCATCGCTTGCTTACTTGTTACTTTTATAGTCCATATTTTACACGTGGCATTACATTACACCTACAACTGGTAAAAATAATTGTTATTATTTATTGCACATTTAATAAATATATTAACATATACGTTTTGGTCGTTGAGGCAATATATTTAATATTACATTTAGCATATGCATATTAATTTGTATGCACAGACTTAATAATTAATCTCAACTTTTATATCCCATTTTAAAACATTTGAATAAAACTGACAAATACTCTTTATTTTCTTCCTCACTTTACATTAACATTAACTACAATACTACTCATGAAGAACAAACTACAGTGTATTTATATTTTATATATAATACAAATATATTCATTATTATTTTGCACCATGATCTATATCCTTAACGATAATTAACGTGATCATAGAATGCTGATACTGATGTTCTTCATTTTATAACCTATTTTTGCATTTTGCTCACAAGTGGCCAAAGCAGGATATTAGTTCATAACAATACATACAAGTTAATGTACACATCATTCATATTACTTTTGCTTTATTTGCTACCAATAATTACACAGAGACAAGCATATGCAAATATAATGCCTGTGAAACATTGTGTTGAAGGATTTTACTCCTTTAATTTATTACAGCAATAAAAAATCCTGTATATAGATGGATATGTGGGGTTAGGGTTAGATACATTTGTGTGTGTGTGTGTGTGTGTGTGAGAGAGAGAGAGGGAGAGAGAAAGTGTGTCTGCGTGTGAGAGATGTGTGCATGTGAGAGAGTGTGTCTGTCTGTGTGTGAGAGTTTGTATGTGTGAGAGACGTGTTAGAAAGTGTGTGTGCCTACAGTATGTTTCTGAGAGTGTGTGTGTGTGAGAGAGAGTGTCTATGTGTGTGCATGTGAGAGAGTATATATGTGTGAGAGATTGTATGTCTGTGTTTGTGTGAGAGTGTGTCTGTTTGTGTGTGAGAGAGAGAGAAAGAGAGAGAGAGAGAAATTGTGTCTGTGTGTGAGAGAGAGTGTATGTGTGTGAGAGAGAGTGTGTGTGCCTGTGTTTGTGTGTGAGAGAGAGTGTGTCTCTCACAAAATCATGATTAATTTGATAAATTCTGCCGTTTGTAGTTGTTAAATGTGTAGCAAAGACAGAGGTTTCCCATGGCAATGATTATATCTCTCAGGCCAATAACAAGTTTTGCAGTGAATGGGCGATTTCATAACAGAGGATAAATCTGGACTACATTACCCAATGATCTCAAAGCCCAGTGGCGGGTGGCGTGGCATGGGGCGTCGTTTAAAAGCATTGCTCTCGTATTAATAGTATTCAATCACTGTCTTCCTTGTGTTCTTCCTGCAGAGAAAGGAAGTACCAGCTTCAGATGCTTCTAACCCAAGGCCCAAAAGTATCTTGGTCTATCCTCCCATACACACATTATAGATTTAAAAAAAACATCTTGACTGAGGCTAATAGGTCCTTTAGGGTAATGAATGATAAAATAATAATAATAATAATAATAATTACGTGGCTTTCTGAAATTTTCAGCAGTAAACACATCATTAAATGCATTTAGGGTGCATATATGTTTGCTCTTAATCTTAAATAACAAATATAAACAATCGTAAAAATCAAGAGTAAATGAAGGAACAGAGCCAGCGACATATTTCAAAACATGTTATGAGTCCACTCATCAAACACAGAGAACAGATAATGTTCTGTACAAAGCAGCAACAGAAGCAGAACACAAGAATAAACCAGAACTGCTGTGTCTGAACACTGAAAGACAACATTGCAAGTCATACAAGGCATCTATTTTACAACCTAGCAACAAAAAATACATCGGCATACACACACACACACACACACACACACTTCAGGATGAACTTTGAATATTTTCTTTTGGCTCCCAGGAGTTTTTCCACTTTTTCCCACTGTAAAACAGCAAAAAGTGTTAGTAACAATGCTCATTACTGGAATATAAATACTATCTTGGTTATGTACAATAAGACATAGTTTTCAGGCATGTAATCCATATAATGTAATTGTTTGAAAATATGCATTCAGCAGATGATTTAATTATTCACACTGCACTTAGAGTGTGTCAGACAGTAACACATGTTCACTCGTTTGCTGGAGTGTTTACAATCAGTTTTAATCTCATTGTTCAAGACAAAAAAAAAATGCAGTTCTCAACAAAGGCTTGATAAAAAAATAATACCTGAAACTAAGAGGTTGAAAACATTAAAGAATAGATAAAAAATAAAAAGCACACCACATTTCAAATGATATTTTAATTACATTTAAGTCTGAAGTCCTGATCAAACTGCAACTTCAGTTAAAACTGAATAAATGTTTATTTTTTATCTCTAATGTTTTTATAAACATTTTTTTTCTTAGTTCCGTCAATTTTCTACAGTACAGCATATAAACTTCAGATAATATGCAGACCATCCAGAGCAAGGATGCCACTGCAGCAACACCTCCGCACGACCCTTAGCAGAAACAGAAAGAAACATGGGTTAATGTTAATGACATTTACTTACAACACATGAAGTTACAGTCACACATCTGCTGAACGGCAAATACACAATTAAATCCAAGTGAAAATAAACAAAGTGAAATTAATAGTTAGTTGGACTAAATCTATCATAAGAAGCATAATAAAACTTTAATTGATAATTATTAGCACAATTCACTTTATTACTATATTATCAATACAATTTTGTAATATATGGAACTGCAGTTTTTATTTTTGTCACACTAACATTGCTATGGTTAAGGTTTTAAATTTGCACAACTTAAATTGTGAAGTAAAATATTTCTTATTAAAATCCACGGTTTAACATTATAACACGAATTCTATAAATACCTAAACCTTACATTATTTTTTATAAAAATAAAAATATGGTTATAATTTGACATAAATGGAAGCTTTAGCTAAGTTCTGCCAGGAAGACTCAATCACTACGTCATTATTACCTTCATCTCTATCCAATCACGTCTCTATACTTTCTGTATAAAAGATGGTACTTACTCATGTTTGAGTTCGCAGATGCCGACGCGACATCAACCTCCACCCTCCCCACCACCACCAGGATGGTCCTGTCTATACCTTCTAGGGGGTCGGCCGCGCCCCTGCCTTCGTCTTCAGGCAGGAGATGCAGATCCGCTACCCTCGGATTACGAACTATGGACGGGGCCTACGCCAAAGAACTTTACAATGCTTGCTGGGCCGCCAATAAAAATATGCTTGTTACATCACTTTATCTTCCGAGTCTTTCTGGTAGAAGTAAAATTAAAAGTACAACAAACAATCAACTCTTGGTTTGGGTGCGTTATGGTCACAACACTGAATAGCTTACTATAAATATGTTGCAATATGTGCAAAAGAAAATATTACAATATGTACATTTGTAGAATTATAACCCAGTCTTTAAAAAAACAAAAAACAAAAACAGTGAGAAAGTCCCTGTTCTTTTAGCTCTGAAACTCATATGTTAAAATAAAAAACAAAACAAATACACACATGCCTTTATTGTCTGCTTTCCTCTTTCTTTTCCTGAGGAAGACTCTGGACCTGGACTGCCGAGCTCAGTGGACAGTTTAGAAGAGGAAGAGTTGAGGCTGGTGGCAGAGGAGAGTCAAGTCAAGTCACCTTTATTTATATAGCGCTTTTTACAATACAGATTGTATCAAAGCAGCTTCACACTGATAACATGAAAATAATACAACGAAAATTGTTTCTAGAAGAAAATTGCATCATCGTCCACCCTTAATAAGGCAGATCAATAATATTGGCCAACGAGCGAACACTGTATGATTATGATCCAGGCAGCGTTACAGGTCAGAGGTCAGATTGGTCGTGTCGATGAGGCCTTCACAGGGCTGATGAGGCTGGCACTTCAGGATGCGTCATGGTTAGGTCCTGGAAACGGCCGGGGTCCACCTCACTTCAGGATTCAGGAGAGGCCAGAGAAGAAGAAGAAGGTAAAGGACTAGACTCAGAGGAGATGAAAACAGGATGAGAAGCCAAGGAGGAGATGCAGGAGGAAGAGTGTCAGACTCAGGGCTGAGCAGAGATGAAGACTCTGATGCTGGGTCTGATGATGATGGAGTCTCTGCACACATACAAAAATAAAAATAAAACTGCTGGAATACACTATACAACTTGTAGCCTCTGTTCTGGGCACAATAAACTAAAATACATGTGCCTCATCGCTTAGGAAACACATAACCAAATAAAACAATATGGGCCGGTTTCACATACAGGGCTTATATTAAGCCTTACACCGTGTCCTAACCAGATGCGATGCGATAAGAATACAGGCCGTCTACCAGGACATTTCAGAGCACTTCATGCTTCCTTCAGATGACAAGCTTTATGGAGATGCTGACTTCATTTTCCAGCAGGACTTGCACCTGCCCACACTGCCAAGAGAACCAAAACCTGGTTCAATGACCATGGGATTACTGTGCTTGATTGGCCAGCAAACTCGCCTGACCTGAAACCCTATAGAGAATCTATGGGGCATTGCCAAGAGAAAGATGAGAGACATGAGACCGAACATTGCAGAAGAGCTGAAGGCCACTATTGAAGCATCCTGGTCTTCATAACACCTCAGCAGTGCCACAGGCCGACAGCATCCATGCCACGCCACACTGAGGCAGTAATTCCAATTTAAAATTTAAAACACTGAGGCCCAAACCAAGTACTGAGTACATATTATTATGGTACTTATTATTATGTGGCGCATGCGCGAGCGGCGACACGGTCTCTTTGCACGTCCTCAGCTGTGTTTGTTTGTTTTACGAATTGTTTTACAATCCATCAATATTGACGGTTAAAGAACGTTCTTTTCAGATAGATGAACGTTTAGGGCTCAGAAATGCAGCTGAACACAGTTTTTTTGTTGGTGATTTTAATCACCTATGCTGCTTGTCACAATCACTACATGCATAGTGACCAGGAAGCGCGAATCACCTACACACGAGACTTTCTGCTAAACTTTAAATCCCCTGCAACGCGTTTTCAACCCGATGACACACTGCTGTTACCACCGGAATGTGTCAGGGGCAATAACAACGCCAAAGTAAGGAAACGTGGCAGGAAAGGAGGAATCCGGGAACGAGTGAGGAGACAGCCCTTCAGACAACCACTTCCATCTGTTATGTTCGGCAATGTCCAAAGCCTAAGGAATAAGGCAGATGAGCTGCGGGCCTGCACTCAGTATCTCACCGACTACCGGCAAGCTTGCCTTATCTGCCTGACTGAAAGCTGGCTTACTGAGGCGGACCCGGACTCGTCGGTCGAGCTAGAGGGCTACACGCTGGTGAGGATGGACCGCAACCAGAACTCCGGGAAAAAGAAAGGTGGAGGTGTGTGTGTGTTTATTAACAATACATATTGCAATCCTGGTCATATTACGATAAAGCATCTGATTTGTACTAAGGACATTGAACTATTAGCGCTTTCCCTAAGGCCTTACCATTTACCCAGGGAAATACACCAAATCAGACTGTTTGTTGTGTATATTGCGCCCTCCGCTGATACACTGGCCGCTGCCACTATGATTCACGATCTTATAACTAAAGCGGAGGAAGAGGCTCCTGACGCAGCTAACTTTGTATTGGGTGACTTTAATTCATGCAGTCTAAAGGAACATTTACCTACGTACCAACAATATGTCACATGTTCAACGCGCAACGATGCTTGCCTCGACCACTGTTATGGAAACATCCAGGATGCGTTTTATTCTAAGGCCCTGCCCGGCTTAGGGAACTCTGACCATAACATGATTAAACTGACGCCTATATATGTGTCCCGCCTACGGCGTGAGAAAACTAAAAGGGTGGAGGTCAAATGCTGGACTGATGTAGCGACCAAAGCACTTCAGGATTGCCTGGAGTGCACAGACTGGAACGTAGTGACCGATGGGACGGACAACGTTAATGACGCAGCGTTCGCTATATCGGGGTATATACAATTCTGTGAGGACACAATTATCCCCCGAAAGACTATTAAGATGTTCTCTAATAATAAGCCCTGGGTCACTCCTGAATTAAAGCAACTCCTTAATGAGAAAAAGCGTGTGTTTAAATCAGGAGGAGGTAGAGAAGAGAAAAAGACAGTGCAGAAAAAGATTAAAAGCAAGATAAAGGACTGCAAAGCAGAATATAAACTTAAGTTAGAAAACTTTTTTAAAAATGATGCTAGGAGAGCTTGGCAGGGACTTCAATCTATTACAGGATACAAGCCCAAGAAGCACCCGATGGTAGTAGAGAATAATTTTAATATGGCAAATGAATTAAATGATTTCTATTGTAGATTTGATACATATGATTTTAAAGCTGAGCAAAATGAGACCATCACAGCAGTAAGAGATATGAAGGGTATAGATATTGACATCCCTATGGATGAGGTCAAATCATATTTTAGACGTGTAAACCCCCGCAAAGCTTGTGGACCTGATGGTATAAGCTGCAGGACGCTAAAGGTGTGTGCTGATCAGCTGGCACAGCCTTTTCATAGGTTGTTCCAGCTGTCATTGGATACAGGTGTTATTCCCAGTCTATAGAAACAATCATTAATAGTGCCTGTACCTAAAAACAACAGACCTAAAGAACTTAACGATCTGCGCCCTGTTGCCCTTACCTCGGCAGTTATGAAATGTTTTGAAAAAATAATTTTAAAACAACTTCTCCAAGAGGTTTCACCTCTTTTAGACCCAAATCAGTTTGCTTACCGTGCAGAGAGAGGTGTTGAGGATGCTTTGCTATCTCTGATTAATAGCACTTATGAGCACTTGGAGAATGCTCAAAGCCTGGTCAGAATTGTGTTCATTGATTTTAGTAGTGCTTTTAATACAATCCAACCCCACCTGCTGGTTAAAAAAATTAGTGCACTTAGGGGTAAATCCCAATCTGATTTTATGGATTTATAATTTCTTGACAGATCGCAGTCAGCGAGTCAGATTTAATTCATGTACATCTTTTTCAAAAAAGACAAATACAGGGGCACCACAAGGGTGTGTCCTGTCGCCTATCTTATACACACTATATACAAATAGCTGTCAAGCTTCCTCTTCAGCTCACACTTATTTTAAATATGCTGACGATACAGCATTGGTTGGTTTTTTAAAGTCAGACAGTACTTCTGTGAGTAGTTTTCAGAGGGAATTACAGGGTTTCACTCAGTGGTGCTCAGAACATTTTCTGGAAATCAATGTTGAGAAAACAAAAGAAATGGTCATACATTTTAGTAAAAATAGAATAACAGTTCCCCCCTCTAAGATCAATGGAGAACTAGTGGAGAGGGTCTCAATGTATAAATACCTGGGAGTTGAAATTGATTCGAAATTAACTTTTAATGAATGTGCACTGAACAAAACTAAGAAAATGCATCAGCGGATGCACTTCCTTAGGAAGTTATATAACTTTAGATTAGAAAAACATATTCTTGCAATGTTTTATAAAAGCTTTCTTCAGAGTGTTCTGTCCTTTGGCCTTATCTGTGTGTTTGGTAACATGCATGTTAAGTACCAAATGAAACTGCAGCGTATGATCAAGATGGCCAGCAGAATCATTGGAATTGACCAGGTGTCGGCAGCTCAGTTGTACAATGAACTCATTTTAAAAAAGACTGACCAAATCCTCAATGACCCTACTCACCCTCTACACCATAAATTCAAGAGAAGTAATAGGTCAACTGGTAGAATTTTACAAAATAGAATTAGAACCGAAAGGTACAATAAATCTTTTGTCCCTACGGCAATTAGATTTTATAATGACCAAGCACATCGTGTATTTAGATAATTGATAGTATTAGACATTTTTAATGTCAAATGTCGGACTGTGTTTGTTACAATTTACAATTTGTGCTTTTTAATGTGTTGTTCTTGTTTTGTCTGATGATATATGTTGTGACAAGGGTGCGTATAATGAATGACCACATGAATTTCCCCTTGTGGGAAAATAAAGTTTACCTTGACCTTGACCTTGATATGCATGATTATACTTTTCAGAGGGCCGACATTTCTGTATTTAAAATCCTTTTTTTTTATTGATTTCATGTAATATTCTAATTTTCCGAGATCTTGAATTTGTGGGTTTCATAAGCTGTAAGCCATAATCATCAAAATTATAACAAATAAAGGCTTGAAATATATCACTTTGCATGTAATGAGTCTATATAATATATTAGTTTCACCTGTTAAGTTGAACTCCTGAAATAAATTAACTTTTCCACGACATTCTAATTTATTGAGAAGCACCTGCTATATATATATATATATATATATATATATATATATATATATATATGAGCTACAATATATTGTAAATGCCAAGTCAGAAACTCAACTATTTCTGAAGCGCTGTGTGAGTGTGTGTGTATGTATGTATGCATGTATGTGTAGTATGTACACATAAATATATATATGCAATATAAACAGAAATTCAAGGGGGTAAAAACATTTCTTTCTCAATGTATCTCAATTTATGTATAAGTGTTTTTACACATTATCATTGTGTGTAGGTTGCCAGTAAATTAGTGTGGCATGTAGAGAACTGTGTTTAGAGGTTTGAAAAAAAAAAGTTGACTTTTTCCCAACCCAGTCTCATTGGAAATACGTTACTCTGGCTACATTTTTGCAAAACCTGAAAAACGTACCTCCAGGTACGTTTCACTGCACTTTTCGGGTGAAACGTCCACTGGAGGCGCTAAGTGGTATCAATTATTCTCTGCTCCAGATGCGTGTTTATTAAAGGTTATAAAAGCGACACTCTCCAATATGTGAGGACTCCGACGTAGACACATTCATTTTAATATCAATTAGGAATTATTTAAACTCTTCTGAGGTGCCCAGGCTGCGTGACTGAGGATAGACGTCCGATGAGCATAGGCTCTGGATCGCACTTCGCCGAGGTAACTTAACTTAACGTTACGTGTTTACCGAAAGAGTCGCCGAGGTAACTTACGTGTTTACCGAAAGAGTATGGCATTGCCTCGCAAATGGAACAATTAATTCTAAAAAAATGCATTTGTATGTTTTAGTTTTCTGTGTTTTACTGAAATTGAACGGCAGGGAATCGCGCAATAATGGCCGTGTTGATTACGTACCAAACCCCACAAAACTAGTTGGCAAACTATTTTTGAACGGCGAGCCCAATTTTATTCATTTGTATAGCTATGTGTCTCTGGTGTCTACCGAGTAAGTTATGAGTTAACTGTAAGCCGAATATAAAATAAGATATCGAAAGCATTAAGAACAAATTTTGCCTGAACGTTACGACTTCACGTTTCAGTCAGGTGATTGTTATGTACTCGGTGAAACGTACAGCAAGTTTACGAGTGGGCAGTGGACTCCCAGCTTCAATTAACCCTGGTACATAAAATGTTATATTGACCCCATAATATCAATTGATCTGTTCTGTTTTCAGTAAGCTTGCTTCTCTCCCATTAGTGCACATTTGGGACATTTCATGCAATTAAAACTGGGAGATTTTGAACTTAACATACAAATAGCCTATAGGCGAACTGCTCAAATGTAATTGATCTCAGCATATTTGTATATTCTTTTGTTATCAGTGAATGTAAGCAAATGTAAATATTCACGGACTTTGATGAGTAGGCTACGATCAGCATCGTAAATCCTGCAAAGTTTTTTTATATTTTATTTTTTCCCCCACATTTATAACACTATTGTATTATATTACATTTGCATCAAACCACACACACACACAAAAAAAATTGTAAATGCTGCTGTGAGGGTGTCTAAAAAAAGCGTCTGTGAGTGATGGTAAAAATGACATCCTTCTGACTGCTTTTATTAATCTCTTTAAATTTTTTTCCCTCTTTTTAAAGTTGCGAAAACACTACTGTAGAGTTTTCCTTTGGATATTTGAGCAAAAAAGACAACAAATATATTTAATGCACTGCTATAAAACAATGTCGACTTCCGCTTCAGAAAAACCCGGGGTAAGCAGAGCCCGTCTTCCTATTAGACATTCTCTGGGGTAAGCATTCTTTAATAATGGCCTCCAATGATTTGTCTGATCCAACTGCAGAGGACATGGAAAAGGAATTAGAACTTGACATCGATGAAATAATGGCTGATTTGCAAGAGTTGCAGGAAGTAAATTGTCTTTTAAACTGTTTAAGAATAATGATGATACTGTTCGTTTTGTAGCATTTTATACTGATAACATAGTTCTTATGGCTAGGAGGAGACTGCTCTTAAATCACGACCTAAAAAGAAAAAGAAAGACGTTCCAATGATCAGATGGAAAAAAAGAGACAAAAGAGGTATTTTGGTATATTCAAAACGAGAAGCCAAACAAGGAAAAGGGGGTAAGTGATAATATCATGTTTATTTTCTCTTAATGTTCTTGTTTTCAAAAATCTTATAGAGGCTTATCACTTTTACACTGGTGTACAGGTAAATCCAAAGCTTCAGTGGTCCGTCCATTAACAAGCAACCAAACTTTGATTGATCCTGGTAAGCTGATTGTGTCCATTTTGTAGAGTTAAAAAAAAAAAACATTCAAAAATAATGGAATGGTTTTACTGACACATTTTTGTAACTTATTCTAGTAAATACAAGTGCTGCTGAGACTTGTCTGAATGAGGATTCTTCAGATATAGGCATCAATGCACAGTCTGCTATTGGTAAGTTACAAAAGACTTCTATCTTGTCAAAAAATTTTTTTTTATCATTATCTGTGTTTTGGTAAATTAAAATACAATTAGATTATGACCATTTGTTTTCTTATATATGACTTTTGGCTTTCAAGATATACAGTTACAGCAGCTCCATGATGCTCTTATCCATGATGCTGAGAAAAGTATGTCTGCATCTCACAACTGGACTGTAAGACAAATGGTGTCTGAAAACCATTGGATAGAAGCAAGACAAAAACTCTTGGATTGCTCGCTCGCCTCAGATAGGGTTTATTGCCTATCTTGTGATCACTGCAGAGTGAAGGCAGCAGTGATAAGGTGCAAGGACTGTTTGCCAAAACCACATTACTGCGACAACTGTGATGTGTCAACTCACCAATACCTTCCTTTGCATAACAGAGATTATTTTTTAGAAAATTTCTTTAAACCTATCCCTCCATCAAGTGTTGTAAAGGACATCAATGGCCAACACACATTATGTGAGCAAGGTAAGAAAAACTTATTTATGAATACACAAGTCTAAAAGTCTAAGTCATATTTTAATTATGTTCTTTTTTTCTTTAGCATGTTTGTTACCCATCCAAGAACCTCAAAATATTTGTGATTGTGTGCCTCAAAACATGTCTAAGTGCTGGCCGATTAGTACATCTCATCAACATAAATGGTATGTATTCCTTAAAAATGAAGTATTTATTCAATCCAATTTTTTTTATTGTTCAGGGTTGTCATTGTAACTTATTTGGATTGTACTGTAGGTCGCTATGACCTCTCTTTGCCTGTTTGGAGCTGCATTACATGCCACAAAACATGGACACCTGAGCTGCAGGACCTTATCCAAAGTGGTTACTGGCCAGGCTCTGTTGCATTTCAAACTATATATCAGGTTGACCTATTCACATCTTTTGAGTAGTTCAAAGTCACTGCACCAGGCCTCTCAAGACAAGCATTTGTGGACATGTTAGAGCATAGGTCACGAACATTTGGACGGGTACATTTTTAAAAAATTACATCTAATTTTGGTAATGAACTTTTCCTTACCCCCAATTAATTTTAGTTTTCTTTTTCCACTGCTAGATCGATCCTATTTGTGGCAAAACATTCCAAAAAGCCTTTTTGGAATGGACATATTGTCGTCATGAGAAAGAGAAGCTCAGTGGAATAGATCATTTCTCATGCCCTGCATGTGTCCCAGATGCAGTTGCAGTGTCTGCAGATGGAAACCGTAAACTATACCAGTTTAACAAAGCCAGAGAGTAATAGCATAACCAATATATCAAAGGAATATTTATATACATGTTTATGTTAGTGTATATTGGCTTATAATCCAATTTGTTCCACTGTAATTAATATAGAGTAGAGGAGCAGCCTTTCTATGATGGAGTTTTCATTGCCAAGGATGAAGATGTAGCAACATTTGTTGATTTAATTCAGCAAAAGACCAACCCAGTATGCTTCCATAATTTTATTAGTATTTTTGTTGTTTAACTGAAATATTACTCTTTACTGATAATGCTGTTTATTATTATTATGATTATTATTACTACTATCTTACAGGTACAAGGGAGAGGCAAATGTGGACAATCCACATGGGCTGCTGCCAGGGAGACCTCAAAGAAGTCCAGCAATAAATTGGATGAGGAAGGGTTGGAGGTGGCAGTTTGCAGACACAACATCTTGCTTAAAGGACTGAACATGCAGAGGGGTGAAATATTTGCTTATCCAATGTTGGCCTCAAAAACAAACTGCAGATTCTTCTGCACAGACATCATGTGTCGATATTGGCCCTACTTACAAAAAGTTGCACAGGCAGTTCCATGTCTGCAACCGTTAACAGAGATGAAGCCTTTTCTTTATGTTATGCACGCAACGGGACACTCTACCAGCTGTGAGGTAACTCTGTTTTAAATGACATGAAACAAAAAAAATCCTGCACACTATCAGTACTTGCACACGTATCAAAATAGCCTATTTACAACGTTTAGGTCCCATGACCTTCATCAGTAATATACCTACATGCCGGATGAAGGTCATGGGACCTATTGTAAACTTTAATAATGTTTGTGCAAGTACTGATAATGTACAGGATTTTTTGTTTTTCATTTTTTTTTACCTGCAGTTGTGTAAAGGTAATCGTTGATCGATTGTTTTAAACAACATGAAATAGTACAAGGTCTTTATATAATAATAATAATAATTTTTTACATTTATGTAGTGGTACTCATTTCTGGGTACTCATTTTCACTTTAATCTTGTTCTGTCTGTTAAATTGTGCCGGTTTGTTTTATAGGTCCAGTGGAGTGGTAAAAATCAAACGGGAGCAGGCACTACTATAGGTGAAGAAGTAGAACAAGTTAACAGTTTTCTATCACGTGTTGCTCTTACAACAAAGTATATGAGTAAGGCTGGTAAGTGTCATATGTACGTAAGTCCGTAGATTTAGACAATAGAATATAAAATTTCATAGTCAAATTTAAAAATGCATTTTGGCTGAAAATGATAGGAAATTGAAGTAATTCGGGCTGAGCACCTATGGTGTAAGGACCCTATTGGAATTACTCCATTTAGTATTATTTTATTTTATATTTGTGCTCATTTTAGTTGTTTAGCTTTTCATAAAGTGTGTAAAGGAATAGTCCATTTCAAAATGATGCTTTTTTCATAATTTACTCACCCTCAAGTTGTTTTAATGCTGTATGATTTCTTTCTTCTGCTGAACACAAAAAAAAATACATTTTGAAGAATGTTGGTAACCAGATAGTTGATGAACCCCATTGACTTCCATAGTATTTTTGTCCTACTATGGAAGTCAATGGGGTCCATTATCTGTGTGGTTACCAACATTCCTAAAAATATATTTTGTGTTCTCTTGAAGAAAAAAATTGAGGGTGAACAACTTGAACAACTTCCATACAACTTGAGGGAGAGTAAATGGTGACAGAATTTTCATTTTGAAATGGACTATTCCTTTAAGCTTGGAATATTAATGGCCAGTGAATAGGCATTTAAGGTTTTATTTATTTATTTATTTATGTGTGTATAAAAGCTGTGTTTTTTCTGTTTAGCACGAGTGGATATGATCACCCTTCGTGCCAAAGGATGGAATGAAAGAAAGAAGAAGAACTTGCACGTTTACTTGTCTAGGCGGTATATCAAGGTACCACACCTTTAAAACAGTGTTGTTTTAAACCATACATTTACTGTTCATTTCTTTTTAAACAGTCATATTCAGTTAAGTGCATAATCTCACCTATGTTTAAGACTGGGCAAAAGATGAACGAAGCCAAAGATGATATCGAGGCTGTTATGGCAAATTTGGCTAAGTCCAAAGAAGAGCTGCAGCAATGGGTGTGCGACGTTAAGCGATGGGCAACTCAAGGTGCATTCTCAATTTTTGTTTTCCATATTTTTATAGTTTTTATATAAATTAAATATTATAATTTATTTGAAGTATTTTAAATCTTAAAATACTGTTCTTGCTTAATGCTTAGTTAATGTCCTGATTCAGTAGTCTAATATGCTATTTTAAACAGTTCCCGATGGCAATAGAACCGACGATCCAGAGGGGTTGCAGCATCAGATTGAAGGGTTGTATTTGGGCATTCAGCAGAAAAAAAGAGATTTGTATCGCCTTACAGGTAAATAAAATGCAATGTAGGGGTGTGACGAGATCTCGTGCCACAAGATCTCGCGTGACTAAAATGTGACGAGATGAAATAAGCATAGAATGTGCCACAGTTACATTCTCATTACATGCCTCCACTGTCGTTTGGCTGTTTAAAATAAAATAAAATAAAATAAAAACCATTGTAAACTATTGCAAAGTCTGCTCTGCTCATCCAACACGAGCTGCAGTCGCTAATGGCTCGTTTACACTGAGCGGTACGGTACAGTACGGTATGGTACGCAATTATTTCCGTTTCCAATGTCAAAAGTTTTGAATGGTACCAAAATGCCGAACCGTAGTGTACCACTTTTTAGGTACCCTTCCGTTGGGGTACCTAGCACAGCGGTACGGTACTAAAGGGTGGAGCTAGACTCACTGCAGGACGTTGATTGGTTGACAGAGAATCGTCACTTGCGCGTGCTACAAGCGGAATGACAACATAAGAAGTGCCATTTTGTAATATACAGTTGAAATATAATACTACTGTTACTGTGTCACGAAATGTAGTTTTAAGATTTTTTCAGGTGAGAATGTAGTTGTTTAAAGCTCAAATCTGTGGTTTATTTATAAAGATTTATGAAAATTTGATCCAGGTTGTGAGATCCAGGCAATCACCGGGCGCTCTGCGCTCATGTACCCCACCTGGAACAGCCTTTCCTCGGCTAGTCGTTCTGACGTTTGCCGCTGACTCTGACGTCTCTGTAGTGGTTAAACATGAGATATAATTTGTCTTGTGTAGACCTAATGGGCGATATTTGGTCTCGTGAATCTATAATGTGTTCCCTGGCCAATCGTTTTGGCTGAGGGCTAAGTGAAGTTTCATAACTATATATTTAAGCTATTAACTTTACCGTTGTAAGGTTAGACTAGAGTTGACTGATTTGTTTGCTTTATTTCTCATTGTATAGCTTCTTATTGGGATTAGTATGCTAGCTGTAGCCATTTACATCCAGTCTTTGTGCTAAGCTAGGCTAGCGGTGGGTGCGTCAAACAGACTTGAAAGCACACACGGATATGAAAAGGTTATGTATGGACTTCTCTAACTCTGGGGGATACGGTGAATAAGCTAAAGTCCCAAAAAGTCAAAGTGTTCCTTTAAATGAAAACGAAAAGAGGCAGTGTGGTGTTTTATAACATTTCATTTTATTGTTGCATAAAATATACATACAGAGATAACCGGAGTAGCAGAGCGAGCTGAGTGACGCAGAATTACCAGACTCGCGTCCTCGGGAGTCATTCTCCTGAGTCGGACTTGGCAAGTCTGAAATATGAGTACTTGCTATTGAGAAACGTTGACAAACAGGCCGAGAAGCAAAAACAAGATCTGCTGTATGTCATCCAATGTTGTTTGTCGCTTTCTTCTTCACGCGAAAATGAAGCTGATCGCTTCTTTTCGGCATAGGCTACACCATGCTTATTGAGTAAGGGTACTGTTGGCAGTGGAAACGCTAGATGATTCATGGTTTACCGACCCGTACTGTACTGTAACATATCGTACCGCTCAGTGGAAACGAGCCATAACAGTGCAACAGGAATCACAGTTCACTGATTGCATGACGATTGCGGAGGATTTGTTGCGCAACAGAGCCTAAAATGTCTTGTTTTATGTCTTGAAATGACATTCATTAGAAGATTATCAGTTAAAACAATTCAAAATGCACCTGCAGACTATTTTTCCAGTCATGAATTTGGTCACTGAGGATTTCAATAAAATATTGTGCAAAAATCTTGTCTTGTTCTCGTGAACCCAATCTCGTGTCTCATCTCGTGGGATAAGTGTCTCGTCACACCCCTAATCCGTTGTTTCTTATTTAGATCATCATAATTGCTTTTAAAGGGGATGTTATAATCACTAGCTCTGTCAATTTTTCTTTTGTTGTATATGATCCAGATCGCAACAAGCAGCGGCACAAAGTCCGACGACGGATTGTCGAAGAGAAGAAGAAGTTGTCCGATGCAATATCCCACTACAATTCTCTTCCAACAAGTACCAAAACTTTGAATTCCGCGGATGACTTGCTTGCTGCGGAAACGCCTATCTGGCCATGGGAAATGGGTATGACCTTAATTTATGTAAAATATTTATTTAATTGATAAACTTGTAAAAAAAAAAGTGCATGATACCTTTTTTTTTTTTGGCTTGTTACATACCGAGTTCATTTTCAATTTCAGTTGATGATGCTTCACTGGCCATGAAAAAAAAGGTATTTGACAAGCTGATGCAAGTACAGAGACTTGAGGAAGAAGAGGCTATTCTTGTGGAGGAGATGAAGAGACACTGGGATCACATCTGCAGAAGTGTCCAAGATATAAACGATCAGACTGATGCGTTGTCAGATGCCCTAACTACTAAGAGTAAGTGTTTTTGTTTTCTCTGAAATCTTTGATTATTAAATGATAATAATTGTGCTTCTCATTTGGGTTTACTAAAGAATTTTGACAGGCGTGGCAAATTTGGTGTATTGATATTAGGGATGTAAACGGTTAATCGATTATCGATTTAATTGTCGACAAGAATTTACTCAATTAAATTAATTGTCGGGTAATTGAACATTGCGAACGTGACACGAGATTCTCGCGGGCGGCAAGAGACCCGACACAAACCTGAGGCGGTAAAAAAGAAACCAAACATGAGGCGGTCAAAACAGAGTGGAGTGTGGGAGCATTTCAAATTTGAGGCGAAGGAGGACGAAAAGTGCCACCATTGCGCATATGCTTAAGTTAATGTGTGTGAGAGAGATCTCAGGACTGGTGGGAGCAGACTGGCTTTTAATATTTTGTCTTTAACGAGGAGCAGTGGGTCCGAAATTTTGTTGTGTACAATAATATGTTGTGTCAAAGTTTGTCCACATTCCTCTCCTACGACGACACAATGTTTCGTCGGGTCATCCGTCCCTTTGCAGATGCGCGTGGGTTTCTCTCGTCATTAAACCGTGGAGACGTTGCCTAATGCCTCAGAAAATCCATCTGACAGTCACATTGGCACATATCCGATTTATTTCCACATACGAATGAGGCCTGAAACCGATCTCGATATATCCGAATGCATGCATTTTTTTCCTTTTTACACTGTCATAACATATCGGATCTGTGTCACATGTGAGCAAAAAATCGGAATTTGGTCACATTTCACTGACAGTGTAAACGAGGGACGCCCTCTAATTTTACTGTAACCTTCCTCAGGGATGATTTTAGTTGTGTTCAGTTCTATATTTGAAGTTTCCAAGTCTAGTAATCTTACTGTTACCTTTCTCAGACCAAGGGGGATTATAAGTGCTGCTGCTGCTAATGTTTCAAGTTTTTCATTCAAGTAGTTTACCAGATAGATTATTATATGTAGGCTTAATATTGTAGGCTAAGCCTACCCATGTAGATTTTTATTTAAAATTTATTTTATGTTGCTTAATGATTCACATGCAACAGGTGAGCCAGTGCACAATTATTTTTTATGTATTTTAATTTTCTGTGCATAATTTATTTTGTTAAACTACATAAATGCCATTATCTGTACCGTATCCCAACTGTTACAATAAAACATCAATTGAGCAATATAACATGCATTTTTATTCAGTAGCCTATATAAGCAATATTTAGATTTTTATGTTAAAGACACTATTGATACCGTGAGAAATTTACGTTCTCAGGAAAATAGCCGCTTATCAGTTAATCGTTAATCGATCGATAAGGTCAATCAATTAATGATTAATGAATTAATCGATCATTTGCATCCCTAATTGATATACATTGTTAGGTTACTTCTTAAAGGGTAACTCTCGCCAAAATGCAACCTAGGGTGTTTTTGTTAATCTACCCGAGGCAAACTTTCGTTTAAAAGCATAATTAGGATGGAAACGCCACTTTTAAGTTTGACCATATTTTCGTTTTCAAATTGCCTTGTGAATGGGAGTGATGGGGCACGACTATGATAGCATCAAAAATCGCTATTTTTAAAACACTAAGAAGGCTCGAAACAACATGAAACTGTGCTGGAAGTATCACCAGAGGCTCTACACATGAACTCATGCATTGAGAACATTGTTTGTGTACACAGAGTTTACTAAAGAGAAAGATTTTGAGCAACTCACTGTGTTTCCGTTTGCCGGTATTTTTTCAGTCAAAAATAGTTGATCTCCGAATATGAATTAACTGACTCTGAATTTTAGTATTGTTTCTTATATGAGGATCCTTTTTCAAATACAAGGTCAATATTGATTTTCACTAACAACAAAACAAATCATCCGTGAATTTGTGGAACTGAGCTTTAGGAGCTTTCCATTTTTACTCTCCTCCCTGTTACGTTGCATTCGGAGATCGACTATTTTTGACTGTCAAATTGCCGGCGGACACATCTACAGTGAGTTGTTCAAAATCTTTCTTTTTAGTAAACTCTGTGTACACAAACAATGTCCTCAATGCTGGAGTTCATGTGTAGAGCCCCTGGTGATGCTTCCAGCACAGTTTCATGTTGTGTCGAGCCTTCTTAGTGTTTTAAAAATAGCCATTTTGATGCTATCATAGTCGTGCCCCATTCACTCCCATTCAACAGGCAATTTGACTTAAAACTAAAATAAGGTTCAAACTTAAAAGTGGTGTTTCCATCCTAATTATGCTTTTACACGAAAGTTTGCCTCGGGTAGATTAAAGTCCACGTGAACCGAACAACTTTTCTCCAGTGTTGTGACATATTTCCAAGTGAAACAGAATATTGAACAGAGAGCAGGGTTTCACTTTAGTGCTCCTCCTCTCCATCTCTGCTCATAGCAGACTAACGGTTTGAAGGGTGTGGTTCAGCGTTTTCAACCCAAGCCGTCAAACCGACATCATCAGAAAAGGAACGCCATTCCAGACCGGAAGGAACTTTTCAGATTTTGATTAAAGATTACCACGGCAAACAAGTTTTTTTTTCTGTGTATTAACTTGATTAATTGATTAACTTGATTAACACGGATTAATTGTTAACCACAAGACTAGTAATATGCGCTAACAAAGTAAATGGGGTCAATTCTGATTTCAGGTGACCCTAAGCCCTAAGTTGCTTTTTGGGGTGAGAGTTACCCTTTAAATACTTGAGAATTCCTATATTTATAATGCCTCACAATTTAAGCAGCATTATTAATGCAAAAGTGTTCATGGTTCTGTTTTTTGTTTTTTTCATATTTATTTACTTTTTTTAAGCCTATCCATCAGGACTGTCAGAGGATGCATATTCTGGCTTGCTCTGTCGTCTTCGAATGCAGCTGCATGATCTGAAGGCTGAAAAAGAAAGGGTGAAGGAAGCATATCACCAATTAGTGACTGGATGGGATAGTTTGGATGTCCTTGAAGAGGATGACTGCGGCGACTATGAAAGCATGTCTACAGATTCCTATGAATCAGCTGACGAAGACAGCGTAGATCCACATTTCTGATTTTCCAGAGGTCTCTAATATAAAGATTTTTTACTTTTTTATTTTTATTAACTTTTTATATTTTATCTGCATCACAATGTACAACACTGTAGACTGCACTTCTGGAGTAAACAATGATTCAACAAACTGTACTGTATGTAATAAAAAGTTTAATAAATGTTTGACTTTGTGTAAATTAGGGCTAAACAGTCTCAGGGCATGCTCCATTATGAGTTTTGTTTTGTTTTCCTGATTGTTAATTTATTTGAACAAAATTACCTTTTGTAGGATCATCCACATGCATAGTTTGCTAATAACATAACTGCAATAAAGTAACAGTTAACAATTACTTGTTTACATAGGTTATATGATGTATTTTATAATATTTAAGCACCTAAAACCTTATCAGGTTTACTAAATTTAACTTAAAGAACTTTACTTACTTTCCGTATATTTATAATAAATGTAACATGAATGCAGGAAATGCATGAATATAAAGTGTCTTGGCTTTTATGTCTTTTTCACAACATATTTTCCTGCACTATTGAAGTTATGCACTGACATGAAATCTAGCTGCTGTTTATGGTGTTTTTATGTGCTGTTTATCAAGAACTTGGCAACTTTATTATTTCCCTTTCCCATTACAACATTTTATGCCTTTATAAATTACTTACTTCCCTCAGCTAGCACACAAGTGTTGACTATGGTTCTGGGTGTGTTATCATAACCTTGTGTGATGGAATGTTAAAGGAGAAAATGGTTAGGGTTAGGGTTTGTCAAGGGTTTGTCTGCTCACTTCAGTGGCTTAGTGAAAAAAAAACAGACTCCACAATCTGCATGTGCAAATATTTTAGTGACTGGGAACCTGTTGAGTAACACCATGGGGAGTGATATTTATGTTTCGGGGTCTTATGTTACCCATTTTTATAAAGCACCTACTGAACACATGATAAAGGGCTAGGGTAACATTGGACCACAGGATTAAGGACCCTGGGAGCATACATGTATTCCCCATCCTGGGAAGTCCATGCTCTTTTATTGTCATTTTGTTATGTGCACATGAGGTAATCAATGAAATTATATTTCTTTTGTATGATCATTTGCAATATTATATTAAACTATTATCAGTCAGGTTAATCACAGTCCAAATAAGATGTGGTACAACCTATAAAGCACTTGGCGGCACGGTGGCTCAAAGCAAGAAGGTCTGAGTCCCAACTGAGCCAGGAGTCCTTTCTGGAGTTTGCATGTTCTCCCCATGTTAGCGTGGGTTTCCTTCGGGTGCCCTTACAGTTTAAAGACATGTAGGTTAGGTGGACTGGATATGCCAAATTGAGGAGTGCAAGTGTGTGTGCACTCTCAGTGCTCAAAAAGGGCATCCAACGTAAAACCTGTGTCAAATGAAGTGGACCCTGTAAATGAGTGGGAATAACTCTAGGAAGATGGATGGGCATACTAAATACCATAGTGTCACAAGGCACATAATCCACGCTTTTTCATGCAATATGCTTGAAGTGGGGAAAAAAAGGTGCCGGTACTCTCTTGCATTGGCAAATTATGACATTTGAAATTTCTAGTGAAAAACAAAACTTGGAGATATTGCTGGTGCAACAACAATTTATTGTTATTTATTAACAACATAAATGTATTTAAACAAGTCGTGTGTGTGTGTGCGTGCATGCGTGTGTGTGTGTGTGTGTGTGTGTGAGCATTTCTTTACAAAGACAGCTAACATTTTCTTTTTAGAAGCTTTAAGTCATTAATAAACTTGATAGTCTTGAAGTTTTTTTAAGATGGGGAGGTGTACAATAATTGCATGTAAATGGTAAACAACCAAGAAAACAGCTCTCAGTCATACTTATACACCATATACTTTCACCCAAACTGAATAATAAAAACAAGGTTAAATGGGTAAATTTTCTATAAATATTTTTGAGTCTTCATTTTCTTTTCTGACAGTTTTTGTTAAAACACACTAAACATGCAAATTCTGTGCATTTTGGGCACTTTTTGTGTGAAATCATATTTATTTTGTCCATCAAAAGTGTGCTTTCACTTTAATGGAGCGTGTTAACCAAAAATAGACTCGGCGCCGAAACCCCCGCTTCACTACTGCTGACGGGCTGCCCCTGCTCCCGGTGTGAATGCACTCATTAATTAACATGCACGCCGAATAAACACGCGCCGCTCACTCACGGTGTGAAACGGCAGTCACGCCTTTTCTGTCAGTGGTAGAGTAGCCAACCGGACTGAATGGTGGACTGGATGGGAGGAGGACTTGTGGTGGACTGGATGGGAGGAGGACTGGTGGTGGACTGGATGGGAGCAGGACTGGTGGTGGACTGGATGGGAGCAGGACTTGTGGTGGACTGGATGGGAGGAGGACTTGTGGTGGACTGCTGGTTAGTACAACCTGTACAAATGGTACAAAAAGAGGAAATTATTCACCTCCTGTAATAAGAACAAATGTCCCCTTTTTTCTAGCAGTGACTGTGCTCCATAAGGAAACATCCAGTACATTTGTCTTTTGTTTTCTTCTGTCTATAAATGCTGCCCTATGGTCTCTATGCTCTCTATAGAACTGAGGCGAGGCTGATTTTGTACTCTGGTGCAAATTGTAGGATCTCATTACCCCATGTGAAGTGGAGATATGTGTTAATAGTTTTTTGAAGTTGAATTGAGCAATGCATCTTGCTGTTGACTCTTTTGCTATGTATGGCAGACAGCTATGTGGCTCACTGACTAGTAAAATAAACTAAGTCTGCAAACAACGGTTATTTTCATAATCTAAAAGATAATGCATGAATATATATATATATTCAAATGTAAGACTCTGAAAGCAGAGCATTTTTTATTAAACAATTCTCAAAATTGTTGGTGATTAATTGTATAATTGATTAATAATCTCAAATATCAATTAATTGTCGCAGCTCTAAAAGAAAAATGGGTAACACTTTATAATAATGGTCCGTCATTAATAAGTAACTATGCAGGAAGTAATGCAGGACTAATGAGTATTACTACATTAACACTTCAGCTACTACTATTAACTAATATAGAAACAAGCTTAACTAATCAGTAAGTAATATCAAATTTAGGAGATAGTTCATTATTAGGTAATCAATAATTACTTAATGAGATTCGCATAATTAAGAACTAATAGGTAATTATAACAAATTATAAAGAATTACTAATTAAATTAATTACTAATCACAACATTAACGTGTCTGAGACTGATACTCAAGGGTTACCTAGTCACTCTTCAAGGACTACTAGTGATCTGGACCATTATTTGAAAGTAAAAAAAGATGTTTTTCACTTTAAAATAATGGTCCAGACCACTAGTAGTTCCTGCATAGTGACTAGGTAACCCTTGAGTATTTAGTGATGCATTTTATGACTACATTCAGAGTAAAAAATATGACTGATTATGTCTCAGACACAAGATAATGTTCTTTATAATTAATCAGTTAGTTAACAGTTAATTATGAGGCTTATCTCATTAAGTAATTATTGATTACCTAATAATGAACTATCTCCTAAATTTGATATTACTTACTGATTAGTTAAGCTTGTTTCTATATTAGTTAATAGTAGTAGCTGAAGTGTTAATGTAGTAATACTCATTAGTCCTGCATTACTTCCTGCATAGTTACTTATTAATGACAGACCATTATTATAAAGTGTTACCGAAAAACCTATTCGATAAAGCAAAGATCAAATTTGATGAACAGGTGAATAGCTATTTTTGGTCCACTGTGGTTTGCCCTGTGGCAGCGCTACCAAGACAATTCCCAACTGTAATTGCTGTGTCTGTGCCACATTTATTTTTATGTTGACTGGAGTAAGATTTTAAATAATCGCACACACTTACTATTAATTAACACTTCATAGAGAGCCTTCATCCTGTCAAGGCATTTTTCAGAATGGTCTGACAGCTGCCATTTTGGCTGGAGGACTTGTGCGGACCAGGTTTTCTGCTTCGTTGTTTTCTTTCCAATGAAGACTATGGCCTTGTACCCCAATGTGTTTAACTTTTCGACCTGAAAATAAAGATATATATTATATAATTTATACAGAAATATAAGCAATTATAAATGTCTGAAACATAGTTGGCTGTAATTATGTAAATAATAACCACAGACGTTAAACACATACCAAGACAGGTTTGGTGGTTTGGTTTCTGTTTTTGTTTTTCAACCACGTCTCCTTTCTGGCCTCAAATTTCTGGAGTTGTTTTGCCAGTCTTTGCTTTCTTGGCTGTACTGACTGGCAATATTTGCAGGTCTTGGTGGCCACACCAATAGCTGCTTTGCAACTCACGCAGGTTGTTATTGTTGACCCTCTTGGCATCTTAAAACTAGAATATAAAACAATCAACATTTAATGACAACCAAAGTGACAAAGGCACTGCATTATTTAAGTGTTACATTGCAAATGTTTGTAATTTGGCCTACTTCAGCATTATCAGTAGTGTCAGACAACACTTCATGTGTGTTTCATATTTTCAAACGCGATACAGCACGAGATATCGTTAATATCGATATAGTTTATTTTGCGTTTAAATGACTATACATTTCTGCCCTTGAGCCGCCAGACCTGTGTGTCAGCTCAGCTGTCGCAGTGCATTGTGGGATTTGTAGTATGAGTGTGTGGTGGGAGTGCGATTTACCGCGGGCCATTAATGATAGACGTATGAAATTATCCGACCACGGAAAAAATATCGATATATGACTTTTATGCAACAATAACCCATACTCCATAGTTGATTTCTGTTTTAATCTAGGTATTGGAGTCAATAAAGTTTTCAACTTATATAATTCTGACCTCGGTTAGCACATTGCCGCCAACTGCAGCTAACGTTAAATGCGGTGGCTAATACCCACATAGCAAAATTGGTTTGGCCCAGTGATGGGCCACACAATCCACTTTCACTTGGCCCAAATACAGCAATGAATTACGGTACATGACTGGACCAGGTCTGGTTGCCAGAACTTGGGCCACACATGGCCCATGGCATAGCCATATCTCAGCCAAATGTTTGACTATAGCTGGCCCTATTCTGGTCCTTTTTAGGACCAAACAATTGATTCTACATGTCAGCCTCAACTAAACCTTGATCTAGCCACTTTATAAACACCCTTGGCCCAAATGAAAAATGCCAGAAAAACAACAGTATTCTTAACAAATATTTATTGTTTCACATTTAAACAAAACAATGAGCAAAAAAAATGACATGAGGCATTGTGCACACTTCAACATCTGATTCAGTTCATGAACAAGAGGCACTGTGCACCAAGTCGCAAGTCGGTTAATCTGTTGTACTCTCCTGACGCTCTTTTCTCTTCATCCTTTCTCTTCTGCCACCATCCCTATCCAGGGCCAGCTATAGCCATCTCTTAATGGTGGAATAGATTTCCTTTTCTGTGGCCGCAGACGTCAGGTGGTTACGCCTCACAGCCGCTGAAACATACATGGTCTGAAATTAGTTTCTGTATAAAAAAATATGGCTATTGGATTTTAAAGGGATAGTTGACTTTAAAATGGAATTGTCGGTTACACTATGTTTTGCGGTGTCCTTTTTACACAGTTGTAATTGTTATTTAAGAACAGAGTAAAATTATGTATCATGTACTTACTATAGTGTTAGTATTAAGGTTTGGTTTAAAGTTACTGCATGTAACTATTCATAATTCACTGTTATCATTACAGTAAGTACAAAGTACATGTAACATGTAGCAAGGACACTGTAAAATAAAAAAATAACAGAATTGTTTTTCTTCTCTCCCCCATCTACCTCCTCTACATATACCTTTTTCATGTCCCCTCCTCTCATCTTTTTCTTTCCTCATCCCCCGATTTCTCCACCCTCTCCTCTTCTTCTGCTTTTTTTCTCCCTCCCCCTTTCCATCCCTCACATTTCCATCATCTCGTTCTCCTCTGCTTTTTTCCCTCTACTCCCCTTGTAAACTGAATTTAAATACATTTTAATTATTCTTAAAACTTAAACCACTCTTATGGCATTAAGTAAAACTTACCAATCATAACATCCCGTTCACGTAAGCGCTGGAAACCAATTATTTTAGTATACATTCTCTTCACTGTATGTACATGTATAATAATAAAAAAAAAAATACACAAACCTGTCTCTGTTTGTTAAATGTCAGTTTTAATTATCAATGTTTCATATTTTTTTAAATGTAAACAAAAAGAAGCAGGGTTGTGTTTTATATTACATGTTGTTATGCAGTGAAGAGATCAATGGGCTACACCTTGCCTAAACCACATTTACGTGTCCATTTATATGTTTAAGATTTTTTTTTAAATGAAAAGAGGCAGAGTGGTGTTTTAGCCTATAACATATTTTGTTTTATTGTTGACGAAATAGTGTCGGCCCAGATCCGGGCCGTGTGTACCAGATGTGGGCCGGATCTGGGCCGACACTATGTTGCTGTCTGGGGAGGCAGAGTTGTATTTTACACCATATTCCGTTTTATTGTTGCCAAAAATATAGCCTACATATTAAAGATAACCGGAGTAGCCAGAGCGTGCTGAGTGACGCAATCAAGAATGCACTGTTCTATTTGCAGAATAACCAGACTTGTGTCCTCTCGTCCTCAGGAGTTCGTTCTTCTGAGTCGAACTTGGCAAGTCCGAACTACAATGGACGGAAGTCCGAAGTTTGCGTACTTGGTATTGAGAAACGGCCGACGTTCTGACAATTACATTTTTAATAACAAGCTTAACGGGCCTGAACAGTAGTTCAATGTCCACATTGTGACAACGCCGTAAGTTCAACCTTCACCACACAACGTAGTTATGGCGACCTTCTTGGCCATGTTGTTAAAACATTGTTAGAAGGTTGGGTACGTTGTTCCAACGTTCTGTGTTTGCTGGGAATTGCTGCTACACATTTTTGTATGTTAATCCATCAGTGTATGTCACTTAAATTTAAATAAATAAATGGCTGAGCCTGTGATATAAAATAAAGATGTCTGATGTCATCTAATGATAAAAATGTTATCGACGCACATTTAGTGAATTACAACATTTTAAATAACATCTACGATTATACATTGTGGCACATCTTTAACATTTAACTTCCCGACTATGTTAACTCATACTAACAGTAAAATTCAAAACTATTACTTACCAAACTTCACTCGCTTTGTTCTAGAGGTAAGAAGTCCAACCGTTAGGGAAGTGCAGCCTCAAGTGCATCAGTGCCACTCTCTGCCCGCCCACTTACACTGCGGCGATGCTGGATCCGGATTCCGGAAGTATCAATATTTTTTTTATTTGGGTTGAAGCGTTCTAAACCATTAACTAAAACGGCTAAATCTTAAGATTACACCGTTTCAATTGAAGAACAAATATTTAAAAAAAACGAAAAAGTACAAGATTGAGTGTAAAGACTACAATGATGTACAACTACAAACCCATGAAGCATTGCGTTTTAGGCGCGCTTTTCTAGATGCGACCTGATTGGTGTAATTTTTTTTGTGTGTGCCATATTAGGACATTTTAAGACTGAAGAAATGTGTGCAAATTGGCCTTATCTTGTGCATGAAATGAGACAA
>NC_137122.1:61648172-61650672 GCF_949319135.1 Squalius cephalus | reverse complement strand
AACCCTGGGTTTTTAAAAAAAACTACAACTCCCTAGACCCCTCTTTAGTACTTGTGTTGACATCAGCACCCCAGTTGTAGTTCCTCCGTTTTAGGGTCGTGCTAGGGTTGTGAAAACATGTATCTACCCAATATATCAAATATCACACACTGTCTAATAAATAATTGTACTGCATGTATATGATCTATGCTAAGAAAAGACAAAAATGTTTGTTTAATGACGATATTTTAACTAAAACAGGAGACCAGCGCGCCATCTGCTCTGCTCACGTGACGCAAAGCGTGAGTGTCCTCATCTCCATAGTAACGGCCTATGTTGCTACTTCCGCTATGAAAAATGTAAAAAACATACACACACATTTGTTTTTCATAACTGAAGGCGTGATTTTTAAAACCGTCATATTTGACGTCAATCTACTGTAGTGCTGCATTATAAAACACAAATATCTTTAAGACAAGAGATATTTAATTTTCCACTTATTGTCCGCCGTTTTTGTTTTCCAGACAGGAACCTCGAGAGTCACATGATTGAGACAAAACATAGGCAAAATGTAACAATCACACAGTTTGAGAAAGAAGTGACATTTCCCCTCCGACACTATCTTTTTAACATCAGGCTAAAAAATAACATACATTTTAAAGGCAAATTGATATATGAAATAATAATATATTACTTATAATAATAATAATATTATTAATAAATATTAATTAAATGATATTTTAATTTTACAAGAGCATCTGGCCCTGATAGCGTCTGCTGAGAAAAGTTCTGGATGACCCCTGCCTTAGAATATAGGCCCTAATACTTACTACAGACTTACTTGAAAGGAACAACACACACAATGGGATAAAACAGGAAATTGACTTCAATTAAAGCTATTCATGAATCAAACAAAAGAGACATGACTATAGTTGAAACAACAGTTCACTTTACTGGGTGAAATTGAGAGAGAGAGAGAGAGAGAGAGAGAGAGAGAGAGAGAGAGAGAGAGAGAGAGAGAGAGAATATTCTAACATGTGGAAACATAAGCTGGAATAGCACACTGTTGGAGAGAGTAACAATACAATAGGCTATGTACAGTTAACTACAGTACAGTATATACAAACTATATACAACTACAGTGAAGTTACGTAGGGATGCGCAATACATTTCGACCAAAAATGTAATGCTAAAAAAAAAGAAAAAAAAAGGTAATTTGTCATGTTTGACATTTTGTGCTTTGACATCTTCATAGAGTCATACACATTTTCTCCCTAATAACTACTCTCCCAGTTCCTCATCAGTTGAGGAAGTATTCTCAAGTATTCCTCTTCAGAGAAGTCATCTAAGGATAATGTTTGCAGTCCAAGAATACTTTTGTATGTTGTGCGTGCTGTAGCCAGTTGTGCTTCAACTTCACACAATCTTCTCTTTAGCACACAGAGTAGTCCCTCACGTCCTTTCTCCATTAAGCCCTCTGTACTGCCTGAAAATGTGACATTAAAATATAAAGAAATGAGCCAATGGTTTCCAGAGAAGCAAATTGAAGAAAAAGTCTAACTATTTATTGTCCTTACATTTCCCATTGGTGTCTTCAGTGAGCTGAAAGGTAAACTCTACAATCAGTCCAGCCACACTCCTCATGTACTCCATGTGCTGCTTGACTTCACGAACCACAATAACTACTTCTTCTTTCAGTCTAGCCAGCAGCATTACCTTGTCAAAAACATTTTTTTTCCGCTCCATATCACCATGACCTGCAATACATTACATCAAAGTGTTATCTTACAACCTATAAAAATATTGGGACAGAAGATATTTTGCATGCTGTACTACTACTACAATAGAGAAATAAACCCTGAAAGGATGAGATAGAACCCCAGCGCTTCGCGAAGGGGTTCAATCACATCCATTTACAAATTACTGCACTTTTTTTTTTGCATAGTGCCCAATGTCTTAACATTTTTTACATCAGATAACATTTTTTACATCAGATTCCATATTTACATCAAGATGTGTGCATCAAACAATTTGTATTCAGTGCATTTCAGAGGAAGTACTTACATTCCCATGGCCAGGAGTAGTTGTCCACAGCCAAGAGTTCATTGGGAGGAGGCAGTTTTTCAACTTCCCCCACAGTAGCATTGTGGTCATTGATGGCAACTTCCAAGGCTTTCTTCTCAACAGCAATCTTTCTTCTCAGTTGATGCCTTCGCTTATTCCCACCTACAATGAGAAACACAAAATGAGTGTGCATTCACACGATGAATACACAATAGCACCATACAAAATACGACTTCACAATATGCATGTATGTGTTATGATTATTGTGAAAGATTTTGTGTGATCATTTTTGCATCACAGGTTTCATTATCATTTGAAAAATTGTGAAAAATGTTTTTTTCGTTATCTATTTTAAACAATCATATTTTTTTTAAAATAGAGAACAAAATTGGTAGGTCAGGACATCTCTGCACTTTGCAGAAATATTGGAAATATTTGGATATCGCATTCAACCTTA
>NC_137122.1:61569278-61647972 GCF_949319135.1 Squalius cephalus | reverse complement strand
ACAAAATCTGCATTACTAGTGGTTTTTTTTTGCTCTCACCAGACTGACGATACAGCTGAAATTTTCGCTGTTTGATGCCCAAATATAGCCCCTCGATGGTCCTCTGCAGGTCATTTTGGATTGTTGCTCCTTTGTACGACAACAAACAAATTAATGCCCATTTCAGTTTACAATCAGCCTCTTTCCAGATCCCCTGTACTAGAGCAGAGCGATTGATTCTTTAAAATATGCCATTAAATAATTTTTTCAAAGTACCTGAGGTCCACTGCTGAACATCAGACACCCACTGCTGGACTGTGTTTGCTGTAGAGATAACTCAGCGGTGAGTTTCTCCAGGTCCTTTGTTGCCTCTGCAATCCTTTGTACGGTCTGTCGAAAAGAAATGTCCATGTTAACAAATGCTGAGACAATTTAAAAACAAAAATGTTATTATACATATTTGCCTAGTTAGTACCTTGATGTATCTTTTGGCCAATGTCCGGTCAAGGTTTTCTGCCTTTCGCTTGTTCCAGCCACTTGTGCCTGGATTGTTAGCATGTCTGTGCGAACTTGACACACAATGGGTCTCATTCATGAAACATTCGTAAATACACGAGTAAATATGTGAGTGATTTGCGCGTAAAGAGACATTCCCGAAAATTCTTCTCCTGATTCACAAATACTTCGTCAACGTCAGATTTGATAGTAAAATGTGTGTGTGGGTTAATGAATTCCAATCAGTCGTAAATGGGACGCGCGTGCACGCTCATTCTTAATTACCATAAATCCTGCCCATTAAAACCGACTGACAACTATATATGGGCATCATATTATGACACGAAACGGAGGATTTCAACATGTCTTCTCAAAAGCGAATGAAGAAGAGAAATTTCTCAGATGCCGAAATTGAAGTTTTATTATCAGAAGTTCATTCAAAACGCCACATTTTATTTTCAAGCGTACATAGTGGCGTATCAGGTCCTAAAAAAAAAAGGATTTTTTAGGTAATACCTAAATGCTTTAGGTAAAAATGCTTGGCAGCATATTACAGATGCAGTTAATGGAGTTTCATCTGTTAATCGAGCAGTCCCAGAAGTGAAAAGAAAATGGTTCGACATGAAGCTTGACTGCAACACTTGTAACTTGCGGACTATTCAAAAAAAAAGAATAAACAGCTTGAATATAATAAATAAATAATAATAAAAAAAAGACTTGCGGACTTGTGTTCGGTTTGCAGATGCTATTACTGGCTCTCGTAATAAAAGTAAAAAGAAAAAGCGTATGAAATTACTATATATAATATTTTTTCAAAACGCTGTGTAAATATGTACCCGATTACGGTGAATTAAAAGGCAGGCTTATTAATGAGCAAAACGTTCGGATGTTAAACGCACTATTTACGCGTGGCTGGGAGCAGGTGTAGATTTCTTTCGTACCAACTAACATTTGGGAAATACGAACATTTTAATGAATCCGAAAATTTACGCCAGAACCGCTTTACACACGATTTACACAAAAATTCGTTCTGCTCGTGTTTCATGAATGAGACCCAATGTATGTGCAGTAATTTAGGTTCACAGTGAGGACCAAAGGTCAGATACTACATTGATCATTCTCTAATATTGTCACATAAACCTGGAAATAATCATACACTTAATTAACGAGTCAGAAGTTAAATTAAAAAATAGAATCCTGATCAGTGTAAAAGTACTGACTAGACAGTTGTTTTCTAAGGGAGCAACTCTAAAATGCAAAGGCCGAGCATCAGTGTTCAAACCCCTTGGTCTCAATTTGGACACAACTATACATGAAAACCTGTTCATCCTCCTCCCCGATTGTTGTTCCAGCTCCTTCTTGATTGCGTCCCCCCCCCCCCCCCCATTTTAACCGTAACACATTTACATGAATGTTATCATTTGGAAAACAACAAGTAGGGGCAGAGGACAGACAATCATAATGTGTGGTACAAATGGTAAGAAATACATCTAATTGTCATGATTACCTCACACATCCATGAATGCGCTTTTGCATGCATGATGGAGAGAAATGGGCGCATGTTCAGCAAGTCCTCCAACTCTCTGCAGATATGGCCAATATTTGCAGACCACATCAGAGCACAAGAACTGGACGGTCTGTGAAGCTAGCTGTTTCTGGAGATATAATGGGTATGCAAATATTTCTCCACGGAACATATTCAGTCCCTTCAGCAAAACCCCATGACGGCAGACAGCAACTTCAACACCTTCCTCGTCTAGTTTGCTTGCAGACTTGTTGGCGGACTCTCGTGCTGCGGTCCACTGACCCGCACCACATCTCCCTTTTTCCTGGATTCTTAAACAGATGAGGGCAAATACATTTACACAGTTACATTTTATAAAATAAGCTGTAAATCATGGTATTATGGCATTTGATGGAGTAATGCTGCTCTATTATTAAATAAACCAAATAATTTTTACATTTTGGGGAAAAAAACTGGCAAGCATTCATAAAAATGTGAAATTGTGGTGTTACACATGAAGAAATATAAATTTAGCTTACATGTCCAGTTGTTCCATGGATGTAATCGACAAGACAAGTTACCATTCATTCCAATTAAAATAACTGGCTTCCCTTGGAAAAGCTTGTTTGCCCAGTGGAGCAGTCGCAGCAGGGAGGAACGATTGGTAACATGCAATCTAAAAAGCAGAATTAGTTTACATATTAGTGTAAATGAAACAGTGAGGGTGTTGTTTCTATCAAACAAAACTTCATCCAGCATGTTTGTTGGAGTAAACCAGGGTTCGTGTAAAATGTAAAACTGCCTATATGTGAGCCTATGAATGAGGGAGTCTGAAAATGAAAAGGGAAGAAGGCAATGGTAAATCTGGACAATTATCACATAACAAATGAGGAAACAAGTATTAAGGGAAAAAAACCTAAATTTTCAATGGTCAGTGTCTTCAGTTGTGCTGGTAGACGGAGCACAGGAGGGTGTAACGCTTGCTGAAGAAACTGCAAAAATATGAATATCCATTTAGAACTTGCTCAATGAATAATGAATGCAACTACTGATAAAAAAAAAAAGAAAACAACCAGTAACGTTAGCTGATTTTCGCTTTCGTCTCTCCCCAGCTCTACATCTTTTTGGCAGAGGTTGACCATCTTTGTCCTCATCAAGCCAAACACACAGCTTTGTGGATTGTTTTGACCCTCTTTCAGTGTGTCCATGCTGATCCACCTAAATAAACAATTGAGCCACAGAATAAACCTCCACCCACTAAGGTTATCGCCACCTACAAACATCTCATTATAAAACCAATGTTATAATAAATATTACATTGTAAAAATTCAGTCTAACGGTTGTGGTCCTGTACTGTACTGACAGATCTAGAAAACCCTTTCTACGTTAAAAAAAAGAAAGAAAAGAAAGTGAAACGTTTTGACAGAATATTTAATTAAACTCTCACTGGGTCTAACGTGTGAACTCAGCTCAGCACTATAGCTTGCATTTGAATAAAGACATTGAACCAGGTACTGTATTCACTTTGTAGAAGTGCCGGTACTGCGTACTGGTTAGTACCGCCCCACTTCGAGCACTGTCTAGTGTGTGTATCATACCTGAGTGGCATGCTGGTATTGAAAATTATGACTAAGTAAATTATCCATGTGGATTACAGAGCAATATGATTGAAAGTAAACAAACAGAGGTATGAGAAATACAGATGGTGCAGGCTAATAGGTCCTTTAACTCACCTGTTCATAATCACATAATCTTCTGTGGTGCACAGCTGATTGGTTCCTGCTGTATCAGTAGCCAATGAGCTTGCTGCTCAACCTTCAAATACTTGGGCATTTACCTTAGCAGTGCAGTTTTCAGAAACTCTTTACCTCCTCCAGGTCCATCTGTATGGGTAATTCAAGTACGCTATATTGTACAGCAGCAGCATGTCTTACTTGCTCACAGCAGTGTGTTGTGTATGTATTGAGAGTAGCAAATCCCATACTTGCTCTACAGCAGCATTAGTAGAGCTATTCCACCAAGACCAAAAATACAACATTGTCATATCCATTACCAAGCCAATCACTCTGAGAGTTTTCATGACATAACTGTCTTATTAACTATCATAAAATGGGTAAAAGCAAAATTTTTAATTTGTGTCTACTTTATCCCAAATCACAGCTAATTATAAATGAGATAAAAAAATACTTGAATAGTCAGAATAAACATTTGAAATGTACCTTTATTTTTGCTATGATTACAACAGTATGATTATAGACTTCAAACGGCTACAAAACAGCCTTTAGGATTTTGCTAACATTACTTAAAGGGATAGTTCACCCAAAAATGAAATTTCTGTCAGTAATTACTCACCCTCATGTTGTTCCAACCCCGTAAGACTTTTGTTCATCTTCAGAACACAAATGAAGATATTTCTGATTAAATCTGAGAGCTGTCTCACTCCTCCATAGGCTTCTATGTTATTGAAACTTGCCGGCCCAGAAAGTTAGTAAAGACAATGTTTAAAATAGTCCAAGTGACTACAGTGGCTCAACCTTAAGTTTATCAAACAACGAGACTCCAGAATGTAGGCGGTCGTGTGTGATGCTGGCCAATAGTGAGCCTACGTTCTGACGTACAACCCAGAAGCGCTGCGCTGTTACACTACGTGAACTCACTAAGAGCCCCACACAGAAGAAAATCAATAGTTGAATAAAGTTGTTATTTTTGTGGGGTTTTTTTGTGTACAAAAAGTATTCTCGTCTCTTGATAAACTTAAGATCGAGCCACTGTAGTCACTTGAACTATTTTAAACATGGTCTTTTCTAACTTTCTGGGCCGGCAAGTTTCAATAACATAGAAGCCTATGGAGGAGTGAGACAGCTCTTAGATTTAATCAAAAATATCTTCATTTGTGTTCTGAAGATGAACGAAAGTCTTACGGGGTTGGACCAACATGAGGGAGAGTAATCACTGACAGAATTGTCATTTTTGGGTGAACTAACCCTTTAAAAAATAATTAAAAATTAAATCCCAACAAAAGAAGATGGCTCCCAAGAGTCTTTCCACTTGATTCCACTATAACAAAAGAAGAAAAAACAAAAAACAATTCAGGTCAAGTAACTTTTATAAACCTGATTTAGGCACAAACTATACCATTTAAAATGTATTGAATGATGCCAGGATATTGATCTCACAATTCAGTACATACCATGATGTGCAAGGAGCCCATTTTACAAGGACTTCTATGTTCCCCTGTGGTACAAATGGGGGGGGGGGGGGGGGGAAGAGAGAATTGTAGTGTATTAGAGAACAAGTAATTTCCCCCAAAAAAATCTAATATATATATATATATGAAGAGTTCAGATGCAAAAGTGCCATCTGAAATTTTCTTCTAGAATGATAATTTCAGATGGCACTTGGAGGCTTTTGCATTTAACCTATTCATAAATATATATATATATATGCAGAACTGCTATATAGCTGAATTGAACAACTTCATTATTGATGATAAGATTCATAGATAGATATAATAAAATTGAAGTAATGCTGATATGACTTCAGCTGAAAAATTACACTATTGTCTTATTTGGAGTAAACAGAATAAACCGTTTACACCATCGAATCATTATTTTCCTGTTGATCACTGCTTTAAAACAGTCTGTATTTTATACAGCACTATGACAATAAAGATGACTTGTATTCAATCAGTGGAATCAAACTGTTTTTTCCAATGCACAAAAAAATAACACAAATTACAGACCACTTTAGCACATTTAACAGCACATTAAAGGAACACGCCGACTTTTTGGGACTTTAGCTTATCCCCCAGAGTTAGATAAGTCCATACATACCCTTTTCATCTCCATGCGTGCCGTAACTCTGTCTGACGCACCCACCGCTAGCCTAGCTTAGCACAAAGACTGGAGGTAAACGGCTCCAGCTAGCACACTGCTCCCAATAAGTGACAAAATAACACCAACATTTTCCTATTTACATGTTGTGATTTGTATAGTCACAGCGTGTACAAATAACAAGGTCACATGAGTATACATACTGGGAACTATATTCTCAGAAGGCGAAGCACTGCTACTTGGGCAGAGTGATAACTCAACCCCCAACTCTGAGCTAACTCTCTGCTCCTCACCACGAGGATTCTCAGGTGCTGCGAGCAAATCACTCCGCCCAAGTAGCAGTGCTTCGCCTTCTGAGAATATAGTTCCCAGTATGTATACGGTTAGAAGATGGCTGTGTCTCATGTGACCTTGTTATTTGTACACACTGTGACTATACAAATCACAACATGTAAATAGGAAAATGTTGGCGCTATTTTGTCATTTATTGGGAGCAGTATGCTAGCTGGAGCCGTTTACCTCCAGTCTTTGTGCTAAGCTAGGCTATCGGTGGGTGTACCAGACAGAGTTACGGCACACACGTAGATGAAAAGGGTATGTATTAGGGCTGTCACTTTTGAGAAAAAAATCATTCGAACGGACATCGAATATCAAGCAATGTATTCGAATATATGCGAATATCTACGAGTAAAATTAAGTTAACGAACAACCTCGATCCATCAGGAAACGCCACATGGTCGCTGAATTTCACTGCGCTTCATGAAGAGTTTTTCTTTTGATAACCAATAATTCTTTATATTTGAAAGCCGATAAACGATATATATCAGCCGATAAATTTAAATCCAAGTTTTTAGATAATTTTCGAGAGCCTGGCTACAAAAACAAAAGCCTCACCAATAAAAGCCATGTCCCGAGCACACAATTATAATGATGTTCTCATAATTTTATGTAGCCTATATGACAGACTTGTGCTGCACATGTTGTACTAAACTAAGTTTTCTTTTTCTTGAAGGAATTCCAATCATATTTTAAGCATTATAAAACCATAATGGTGAACAGTGTGCATCTGAAGTGTTTCAGCTTAAGGAAACATACATAATTTATAGGCTTTAACATATCGACCAATTTTTTTTTTGTATTGGGCCGATAACAATAAAATTAAAATGATCATATATCGGCCGATATCTCGTGCATCCCTAGTTTTCACTTACTTTTTTCATTCTCTTTTTTAAAATTTTTTGGAATGGGAAGCTGTTGTTCTCCAGCTGTTCGAAGCATTCGGCACATTTGTCTGTGTTTAAAAGAAGAAGAAAAAAGAACAGCCTCAACCATCTCATTACAGTCAGAGAGCAGTCAAGATTGCAGAGCCAGGGCTAAGGCATATCTGAAGCAACTGTAGACTTCCATAATTTTGCTCAGTTTAAAATACAATATTTTATTTAAAAAAAAAATTGACCTTTAATACAAGTTGTATAGTTGTATACAACTAACATTTTTTCAAATATAGAATCTTTGCCTTAGATGTACTTCACCTTTATGCATCTGGTCTTTTTTTCTTTTTTTAGTTGGCTCTGGGAATGAAAGATTATATTGTTAAAAAAATATGGGAAGAGAAATTTCACACTGATAACTAATTGTTTAAAAGCTTTATGCATAATTTTACCTTTTTTTTTTTTGGTGGCACTTGATGATTTACGCTTGTGGGACTGAAGTGTGGAGGCCACTGGTTGTGGGTCTCTCAGTGTTCCTTCAGCAGTGATGGGCTGGTCTCTCAGTGTTCCTTCAGCAGTGATGGGCTGGTCCCTCAGTGGTTCTTCAGCAGTGATGGGCTGGTCCCTCAGTGTTCCTTCAGCAGTGATGGGCTGGTCTCTCAGTGGTTCTTCAGCAGTGATGGGCTGGTCTCTCAGTGTTCCTTCAGCAGTGATGGGCTGGTCCCTCAGTGGTTCTTCAGCAGTGATGGGCTGGTCTCTCAGTGGTTCTTCAGCAGTGATGGGCTGGTCCCTCAGTGTTCCTTCAGCAGTGATGGGCTGGTCTCTCAGTGGTTCTTCAGCAGTGATGGGCTGGTCTCTCAGTGTTCCTTCAGCAGTGATGGGCTGGTCCCTCAGTGGTTCTTCAGCAGTGATGGGCTGGTCCCTCAGTGTTCCTTCAGCAGTGATGGGCTGGTCCCTCAGTGGTTCTTCAGCAGTGGGCTGGTCTCTCAGTGGTTCTTCAGCAGTGATGGGCTGGTCTCTCAGTGGTTCTTCAGCAGTGATGGGCTGGTCTCTCAGTGGTTCTTCAGCAGTGATGGGCTGGTCTCTCAGTGGTTCTTCAGCAGTGATGGGCTGGTCCCTCAGTGGTTCTTCAGCAGTGATGGGCTGGTCTCTCAGTGGTTCTTCAGCAGTGATGGGCTGGTCTCTCAGTGGTTCTTCAGCAGTGATGGGCTGGTCTCTCAGTGGTTCTTCAGCAGTGATGGGCTGGTCTCTCAGTGGTTCTTCAGCAGTGATGGGCTGGTCTCTCAGTGGTTCTTCAGCAGTGATGGGCTGGTCTCTCAGTGGTTCTTCAGCAGTGATGGGCTGGTCTCTCAGTGGTTCTTCAGCAGTGATGGGCTGGTCTCTCAGTGTTCCTTCAGCAGTGATGGGCTGGTCCCTCAGTGTTCCTTCAGCAGTGATGGGCTGGTCTCTCAGTGGTTCTTCAGCAGTGATGGGCTGGTCTCTCAGTGTTCCTTCAGCAGTGATGGGCTGGTCTCTCAGTGTTCCTTCAGCAGTGATGGGCTGGTCTCTCAGTGTTCCTTCAGCAGTGATGGGCTGGTCTCTCAGTGTTCCTTCAGCAGTGATGGGCTGGTCCCTCAGTGTTCCTTCAGCAGTGATGGGCTGGTCCCTCAGTGGTTCTTCAGCAGTGATGGGCTGGTCTCTCAGTGTTCCTTCAGCAGTGATGGGCTGGTCTCTCAGTGTTCCTTCAGCAGTGATGGGCTGGTCTCTCAGTGGTTCTTCAGCAGTGATGGGCTGGTCTCTCAGTGGTTCTTCAGCAGTGATGGGCTGGTCTCTCAGTGTTCCTTCAGCAGTGATGGGCTGGTCCCTCAGTGGTTCTTCAGCAGTGATGGGCTGGTCCCTCAGTGTTCCTTCAGCAGTGATGGGCTGGTCCCTCAGTGGTTCTTCAGCAGTGATGGGCTGGTCTCTCAGTGTTCCTTCAGCAGTGATGGGCTGGTCTCTCAGTGTTCCTTCAGCAGTGATGGGCTGGTCTCTCAGTGGTTCTTCAGCAGTGATGGGCTGGTCTCTCAGTGTTCCTTCAGCAGTGATGGACTGGTCTCTCAGTGTTCCTTCAGCAGTGATGGGCTGGTCCCTCAGTGTTCCTTCAGCAGTGATGGGCTGGTCCCTCAGTGTTCCTTCAGCAGTGATGGGCTGGTCCCTCAGTGTTCCTTCAGCAGTGATGGGCTGGTCTCTCAGTGTTCCTTCAGCAGTGATGGGCTGGTCCCTCAGTGTTCCTTCAGCAGTGATGGGCTGGTCCCTCAGTGTTCCTTCAGCAGTGATGGGCTGGTCTCTCAGTGTTCCTTCAGCAGTGATGGGCTGGTCTCTCAGTGGTTCTTCAGCAGTGATGGGCTGGTCCCTCAGTGTTCCTTCAGCAGTGATGGGCTGGTCCCTCAGTGTTCCTTCAGCAGTGATGGGCTGGTCCCTCAGTGTTCCTTCAGCAGTGATGGGCTGGTCCCTCAGTGTTCCTTCAGCAGTGATGGGCTGGTCCCTCAGTGTTCCTTCAGCAGTGATGGGCTGGTCCCTCAGTGTTCCTTCAGCAGTGATGGGCTGGTCCCTCAGTGTTCCTTCAGCAGTGATGGGCTGGTCTCTCAGTGTTCCTTCAGCAGTGATGGGCTGGTCCCTCAGTGTTCCTTCAGCAGTGATGGGCTGGTCCCTCAGTGTTCCTTCAGCAGTGATGGGCTGGTCTCTCAGTGTTCCTTCAGCAGTGATGGGCTGGTCTCTCAGTGTTCCTTCAGCAGTGATGGGCTGGTCCCTCAGTGTTCCTTCAGCAGTGATGGGCTGGTCCCTCAGTGTTCCTTCAGCAGTGATGGGCTGGTCCCTCAGTGTTCCTTCAGCAGTGATGGGCTGGTCCCTCAGTGTTCCTTCAGCAGTGATGGGCTGGTCCCTCAGTGTTCCTTCAGCAGTGATGGGCTGGTCTCTCAGTGTTCCTTCAGCAGTGATGGGCTGGTCCCTCAGTGTTCCTTCAGCAGTGATGGGCTGGTCCCTCAGTGTTCCTTCAGCAGTGATGGGCTGGTCTCTCAGTGTTCCTTCAGCAGTGATGGGCTGGTCCCTCAGTGTTCCTTCAGCAGTGATGGGCTGGTCCCTCAGTGTTCCTTCAGCAGTGATGGGCTGGTCCCTCAGTGTTCCTTCAGCAGTGATGGGCTGGTCCCTCAGTGTTCCTTCAGCAGTGATGGGCTGGTCCCTCAGTGTTCCTTCAGCAGTGATGGGCTGGTCTCTCAGTGTTCCTTCCCTGGTGGTCTAGTGGTTAGTCCCTGGTGGTCTAGTGGTTAGGATTCGGCGCTCTCACCGCCGCGGCCCGGGTTCGATTCCCGGTCAGGGAATGAGCTTTGGGGCAGTCATGGCCTAGTGGTTAGGGAGTTGGACTGGTAACCCAAAGGTTGCTGGTTCGATTCCAGAACTGGTGGGAAATGACTGAGGTGCCCTTGAGCAAGGCACCTAACCCCTAATCGCTCCCCGGGCGCCACACAAAAGGCTGCCCGCTGCTCTGGGTGTGTATCCACGTTTGCAGTGTGTGTGTGTTAACTACTCACTACTCTGCTCCTAATGTGTGTGCATTAACTTGGATGGGTTAAATGCAGAGGTCAAATTCCAAGTATGGGTTACCATACTTGGCCGTCACGTGTCACTTTCACTTCACTTTCACTTCAGTGATGGGCTGGTCTCTCAGTGTTCCTTCAGCAGTGATGGGCTGGTCCCTCAGTGTTCCTTCAGCAGTGATGGGCTGGTCCCTCAGTGTTCCTTCAGCAGTGATGGGCTGGTCTCTCAGTGGTTCTTCAGCAGTGATGGGCTGGTCTCTCAGTGGTTCTTCAGCAGTGATGGGCTGGTCTCTCAGTGTTCCTTCAGCAGTGATGGGCTGGTCCCTCAGTGTTCCTTCAGCAGTGATGGGCTGGTCTCTCAGTGTTCCTTCAGCAGTGATGGGCTGGTCCCTCAGTGTTCCTTCAGCAGTGATGGGCTGGTCTCTCAGTGGTTCTTCAGCAGTGATGAGCTGGTCTCTCAGTGGTTCTTCAGCAGTGATGAGCTGGTCTCTCAGTGGTTCTTCAGCAGTGATGAGCTGGTCTCTCAGTGGTTCTTCAGCAGTGATGGGCTGGTCTCTCAGTGGTTCTTCATCAGCGGTACTGGTGGTCAATTCAGTATCTGGGGCAGTCCCCTTCTTCTCTCTCTGAAAATGAACTTTAGGACGACAACAAATTTTTAAATTAATAGCAATAACAAAAATGTATACAGGGATTATTATATCAGTGTTTAGATTAAGAAATTATAACTGGTATGGATCTTTTGTAAAAAGTGATACATTGCCCAACCTAGTGCACACTTACAAATAAACAAAAACTCTACAATAAATGGCTGTAGGTATTATACAGTTATTTAAATGTAATGCAAGAAATAGCTGGAAAATATAAGAAAACAAACTTTTTAACACTGCTTCATAGACAGCCTTCAACCTCTGGAGGAGATCATCATCTAAGACATGACCATCACCTAAAATGGCATCAGCCACAATTGTATAGTCACTGTTCTTCCCAAGAAGCAGAATGGGATGGAGATTGAGGGCAGCCAACTTGTCAAGCTGGGGAAAAAAATGCATTTAACAACTTTATACACAATATTTAATGGTAACACATTACAATAAGGTTTGTTAACATTAGTTAACATTTAAACTTAGTTAACATTAATGTTAACATTTAAACTAAGGTATATTAACATTAGTTAACTACATTAGTTAACGTCAACTAATAACGAACTGCACGTATACAGCATTTACTAATCTTTGTTAATTTCAACATTTAGCCTACTAATGCTTAATTAAAATCTTGTTAAAATTAGTTAATGCACTGTGAACTAACATGAACAAAAAATTAACAGCTCTATTTTTATTAACTAACGTTAACAAATATGAAAAATACAGAAACAAATGTATTGCTCATGGTTAGTTCATGTTAGTAAATACATTAAATTAACTAATGTTAACTAATGAACCTTATTGTAAAGTGTTACCAATTCAATAATAAATAAGTTTGCTTAAAATGGATACATCAATCTAAAGAGAAAAGACACTGGTCATTATCCATGAAAAATAGGGAAGAACTTTTTTTTTTTATGTAAACTTTTACATTCAATGAAATGGTTCAATTATTTCAACGGAAATTCCCCCTTCTTGTGTTTCATGAGCAATATCCACTGTCTCCATTACAAAATGTTACTTATAACATTTAAAATTTCACTGACACGTAACATCTTACATATTAATAACATAATAAAAAATATTGATTTTATAAAAATTATATTCAACTAAATTACTAAGTAATAAGGTGTCACTTATCATTACAAACCTGCAGTTAAACACTTACCAAAAAATAACTGCTGTTAATAACTACAGTCCTGTTGCAGTTTTTTTGTATGGAAGCAGCCCAATCAGATTTCATTAATTTAAAAAGTTTTTCCTTGTATGGTTGGCAAGTTTTGCATTCAGGGCAAATTTTGAAGGCCACATTGATAGTGGCCTTACAACTTGGGCATGTCTTTTTGGTGCTCCCGGGCATTCCTGGAAAGAAAAAAAGAGCAAGATTAGAAATAATATGTCTAGTGTCTGTAATAAATAAATATATAAATGCTATCTTATATCTTATATATATATACAGTATATATACTGTGCAAAAGTCGTAGGCATGTTAATACACCAACCCAGCAATTTATATCTTTTGCTGTAGTGTGTCAGTAGGAAATATCAGTTTACATTTCCAAACATTCTTTTTGCCATTAATTATACTAATCCAGTGAGATTTGTGTATGCATGAGGTGTCTGACAACAGCCAGTATGATCTGATCTCACCATCATCGAGTCCGTCTGTGATTACATAAAGAAACAGAAAAAACTGAGACAAACTAAATCCAGAAGAACTGCGGGAACGTCTCCAAGACGCTTGAAGAAACCTTCCTGCAAAGCTACAGTACTGTGAAAAGTACTGGCACCTCTGTTAAAATGCTGTAAAGTGAGAATGCTTTCAAAAATAAAATCACAAATGGAATTTATTTATGATTTAATTTCTATTAACTAATTTAAATCAATATATGGTGTAACGACCCTTTGCGTTTAAAACGGCTTTTGTCCAGGTAACGTACACTTGCATAGTTTTTCAGGTAGCTTTGCAGGAAGGTTTCTTCAAGCATCTTGGAGACGTTCCCGCAGATCTTCTGGATTTAGTCTGTCTCAGTTTCTTCTGTTTCTTCGTGTAATCACAGACGGACTTGCTGATGGTGAGATCAGATCAGACCGGCTGTTGTCAGACTCCTTGTGCATACACAAATCTCACTGGATTATAACAATTAATGGCAAAAAGAATGTTTGGAAATGTAAACTGATATTTCCTACTGACACACTACAGCAAAAGATATAAATAACTGACTTAAAACCATTTTTTTGTGTTATATTAACATGGCTAAGACTTTTGCACAGTACTGTATATATATTTATAAAGACTATCCTACTTCCTATTGTTTATATTAAGTAAACTAATTAAGTAAAAACAATAATAATTCCAATATTCTGATCATCTGTAGGCCTATATGTTGTAATATTTACATTATTGTTACATCGTTGTTGTTTTGAAAATACAAACTAGAAATGGTAGAGGGGGTGGTAGTTACCGTGCTAACCCAAAGCTGTCTGCTAACATGTAACCTTGATATATGGACAATAAACATATCTGTTATCTTTCATGTATTTGATGTCACTAAGACATCTTTATTATGGACATGTGCTTATTGTTTTCGAAACCCGTCTTGTCCGGGTTATAGCCTAAATAAGTTAATAAAATGTAGAGTTAAAATTACTCACGTGCAGATTGAAGAGACGATTGTGAAGTTGTGAACGTTATTACCTATACCTACGCAACTACTAGCGACAAGATGTTTTCCCGCCCCATTCAGCCTGAACTGTGACGTCAAACGAATTCTTTTTCACGTATTGCGCTTTAGAACCCCTTCAAATATTCGCTAAAAACTTCACAACAACTATTGCAGGCTTCACAAGTTTCAAGACACTAATGATAAATATGTAGGCTACAATATTGTTATGAGTTTTCTTTTTTAGAATCTTTATTTTTTAAATAGTTATAAACACAAGTCAAGTATGACAGACCAAATTATGGTCGTCAATACAATAACCCATAGATAGCCATATATAACGATATAACATTATGATAATTGTTATAATCATTTTCATTTACTAAAAAGGCTACGTTACAGAATAAAAGTACCTTCTTGACCACGTTGTTTCTTCCACAAATCCAGATCTCCGACGCAAGATCATCATTCTAATTCGCTTACAACCATACACATTGATTAACAGATTTAAAACGCTTAATTATACTGAATAATTCTCAAAATCAAATTTAGTGGCTTGCACTTGAAACTGCCCTATATTTGCTATATCAAATACATTTGACAGTTGTCTTTTGTCTGGCCCTTAATGAAAAACTTTTTTGGGGGGCAGCATTGGGAGAAATGACGTAGAATGATACTCAAATAAACTTTATTTTAAATATGAATAAGCCAATGCTTTTATTTTGTTAAAATGACTGGACTCAATATGTTATAGATTAAATTGCTCTATTAACCTGAAATGTAGAATCAATCAAATGCAAGAACAAATGAAACACACATTTCCACAAGAAATGGCTTTTAATAAATGAAAAAAAAAAAGAAAGAAAAACACAAATTTAAAAACGTTAACATTCAAAAACTTTATTCATAGTGTGGTTATTGACAACATAAATTACAATTACACATATACAACTTATTTCTTATTTTTATGGTATGGTTTCTGGTAATTCAGTGTCATATCAGTTGTGCACTGAAAAAAAAAATATTTAAACATAATTTATCATTTAAAAAATAAGCATTTCATTTATTATGCCTAGATGGTAGGCATTACACGAGAGAAATGTCCAAAATGTGCACTAATGGGAGAGAAGCAAGCTTACTGAAAACAAAAGAACAGATCAATTGAGATTATGGGGTCAATATAACATTTTATGTACCAGGGTTAATTGAAGCTGGGAGTCCACTGCCCACTCGTAAACTTGCTGTACGTTTCACCGAGTACATAACAATCACCTGACTGAAACGTAAAGTCGTAACGTTCAGGCAAAATTCGTTCTAAATGCTTTCGATATCTTATTATATATTCGGCTTACAGTTAACTCATAACTTACTCGGTAGACACCAGAGACACATAGCTATACAAATTAATAAAATTGGGCTCGCCGTTCAAAAATAGTTTGCCAACTAGTTTTGTGGGGTTTGGTACATAATCAACACGGCCATTATTGCGCGATTCCCTGCCGTTCAATTTCAGTAAAACACAGAAAACTAAAACATACAAATGCATTTTTTTTTTTTGAATTAATTGTTCCATTTGCGAGGCAATGCCATACTCTTTCGGTAAACACGTAAGTTACCTCGGCGACTCTTTCGGTAAACACGTAAGTTAAGTTACCTCGGCGAAGTGCGATCCAGAGCCTATGCTCATCGGACGTCTATCCTCAGTCACGCAGCCAATTGGCTTCTCAGAAGAGTGTAAATAATTCCTAATTGATATTAAAATGAATGTGTCTACGTCGGAGTCCTCACATATTGGAGAGTGTCGCTTTTATAACCTTTAATAAACACGCATCTGGAGCAGAGAATAATTGATACCACTTAGCGCCTCCAGTGGACATTTCACCCGAAAAGTGCAGTGAAACGTACCTGGAGGTACGTTTTTCAGGTTTTGCAAAAATGTAGCCAGAGTAACGTATTTCCAATGAGCCTGGGTTGCAAATACATCGGTTATGTCCGTGCTGCTGTCAACGCAACGCGTGCGATTAATGTTTTTCAGTTTAACACTTTAAAAATATTTAATGCAATTAAAGCAGCATTTTTTTTCTGTCATCCTTTGGCAAGCGTTACATTATATAATCACGTTCTTCTTCATGCAAATGCTTTTAAACCATGCAAGAGAGAAAATACAAAAGAGAATGCGCTGTCTGTGATGCTGACACGACGCGCGCCAGACTCGACTTCTCTTTCGCGCTTTCGCTTTGAGTATCCTCATGAGAGCAGTCTTAAATTAGTTAAATAAAGTCTTAAATGAACGTTAAGAGTTGTGAGAAAATGGGACGCGTGTGGGATCCACATGTGACAGTGCAGCAGTGACATCAGAATCAAATAACACTTCATTCATAAAAATATGCCATTAAACAATTATTTGAAATATACTGTCTTTATGATGTTTCTACATTAATTTGGAGATTTACTGTGAAATTATTAGGCTACATAAAATATAGTAAAAACAAGCTATCTTGTGCAATTAAAACAAAATTATCCCAATAATTATCACATTATCCCAATTATTATCCCAATAATTATCCCATACACTGAGTGAGCAAACATTTAGGTGAGATTTGCAATGGTAATTGAGCAATGTTTAAATATGAATAAAAAGCCTTAATTGAATATGTCATTATGTAAAGTGATCTCTTCAGAAGAAAGTAATGATTTCTTAGATTTTAAATGGATGGACAAAAAAAAAAAAAAAAAAAAAAAAAAAAAAATTATATATATATATCTATATATCTATGACAGTAGGCCTATAAGTTCTTCCCTGTGGTATTGAAAATTGATACATTCATTTATTTATTTATTTATTTATTGCTCAAGTCATACATAAATGTTTCATTCATTCATTCATTCGTAACATGCATGAACGAAGAAAAAAAAAAGGAACAGGAAGAAGAAAATCTTATGGTACCTGTCATTTATTTGTGCACATCAAAAATAAAATTAAAAAACCCCAGCACATTTCAAGGTATAGTAGTATCAAAGTAGTATCGTGACAACATTAGTGTAGGGTGCCACACATTTTTTTTTTTAATTTCAAAGGGTGCCTTGACTGAAAAAAGGTTGGGAAAAACTGATATAGACAGTAGAACATAGTTAAAAGTTAAACAGGCTCTTTGATGAATAGCAGTTATTGAGTAAAGTAGAGAAGGCCCTATAAACAAGGTTGTAAGTTTTGTTTGTTCAAAACTGTAACATTCGTTTGTTCGTTGTGTCAAGTTGCAGTTTGGTTAAGGTCACCTTTTTATGAGTAATAACCTGTCAATTAATTTTACCGTTGTAGCACTGAAATAACAATATTCTATATATTATTGTACAGCGCTGTACTGTATTATTTTTTTTTACAATAGTATACTGTTGTTTAAGATCACAATGGAAGGACTATAGAATAACAGTAAATTACCGTCCGCTACAGCCACCAGTATCATACTCTAATTTTATGTTTTTTTATTATTTAATTTTATGAATTTATTTTTCGTGTATTGATTTTACAGTGTTGCTGTTGAACAGTGTTACTAGAATTGGGGCGGACAGCTTGGTCAAGTAGAAAGATGAGTATGAACAATGAAGAGTCAGGGTCAAGATTGCAATCAATCAATTAAATGTATTGAAGACAAGTTGTTCTTTAAAGTTCCAAAATGCATACAGTAGAACAAAGAAACTAAAAATTGTAGGCATATGCAAAATCAATTTATCTCTAATCGATGATAGCGATAAGTTACAAGCACAGGGAATTCTAGACTCTTTTCAATCATAAGTAGGTCTCAAAGTCACGTGTCTATATAGCCTTAAACAATTCTCTACAAGAAGGTTATGAATAAGTACAAAGAAAGGTAGTATCTTCCCATCACAATGTTGAGTGTCATCAGGACCTCGTTGAAATATAGGCCCTCAAACATCTGCTAAGAAACTTTGGCGCAACATGGCAAGAAAACATTGGACTCAAACAGAACACAGTTCAACTAGTAATAGTTATACAAAGCTTCTACTTATAATTCAATCCAAGCATATCATATTAAGTGATTAATGGGTGCTAACATTTTAAACGTGAACCTATAACCCATGCATAGCTTTCCTCTCACCCCTAAGACACACATATTACCCACATATTACATATTACACACATATTATGCTGCTTGTACAAGCATAAGACAAGAACACACGAGAATCAGTATGAGCAAAACTTAAATGAAAAACTGTCTAAAATGTGATTCTTGATTACCTTTGATTAAATGATTGATTATAAAATGATCATTGCATGAAGTGCAACACATATGCATATTCTCAGGATGCCGGGTTAACAAGCAAACACTGTTCCTGCTTTCCTGGCGTGGGCCACCACACCCTCAGTCACCTCAGACAATACACACATACTGTTTGTACAAGAATTAAAATACATTATAATTAGGGATAATACATAAATAATCATTTTCAATGTTTAATTATTTGCATTCTTTTTTTTTTTTTAGATATGGCAGTTGTATCTTTTTCAGCCAGACTGACTCTTTATTTAGTGCCATCCAGTACTTGTTTGATCTCACCCATCTCAGTTTCAGCAGGATGAGTCAGTTTGGGTTCTCTGTCTGGATGGATGTCTTGTTGATGCTGGGGATCTTTGGTTAGTTGCAGGTTGGTGCGCGGATGTAGTCAGAGGTTTCAGGTAGAATGTGTGTGAGTCTATGGTGTCGTCCTGGTAAACGGGGTTCTCACAAGTAAAGTTGTGTATGAGGTGGAGGTTCTCATCTTTGTCCTGGCGGAGGTGAGGGGTTCCATGTTCAATGTCTTTTGATTGCGTTTTGACCTTGTCGTTGTTTAGATGCGCATGGTCATAATGGTCTGTGGTGAGTTAGCACACTGGGCAGAAGAGCACATCTTCTGGAGATCTCAGCTTTGACTCTGTGGATGGTCTCTGGGTGGAAGTCTTCAGCAGGAAGAAGAAATGATGATCTCTCTCTCTCTTTCTCTCTCTCTCTCTCTCTCTCTCTCTCTCTCTTTCTTTTTCTTTTTCTTTTTCTTTTTCTTTTTCTTTTTCTTTTTTTTTAATTATTCATTTCAAATTTGCTGAGCTGTTTGCTCAATCATTCCTCTTAATTCATCAAAGGTCTGATTTTCAAAGGTTGTTAGCACTGGTCGTGCTCCCTGCAGCATTACAGTTCCAGTACGGTAAAGATTAACTGTTAGGTGCTTTTTCACTGGGTTCTCTGAGTTCGCTATGACCAGTTGCAAGGCATCTTGAATGGTATTTCTTGTAACCCTTCCTTCATAATATCTCTCAAAAGCCTCTATCCATGCAGTCCTGCGATGTGTTTTGAAGCGAAGGTTACAGATTTCACCATTCCAGTCACCTCTAACGAGAGTCTCTGCTGCCATAATGTTATACTTCAAACTTCTTCGAGTAAAAGGCCTCAATAGCTCAACTGGCTAACCCCAGTTTTTGTTTTCTTCTTCCTTCTAATGTCTCGCCTCTGCTCCTGTGATAGGATTCTTTCCAGTTTTTCTGTACTGTTTTTTTCTGTTGTCTTTATTTTGCCAAATTTCTTCCTCTCTGAGTCTCATCAGTGTTTATATGCCCATCAGGCTGTGTACTGTCCCTAAGAACAGCCAATGGCACAGCTGGTACCACACCCAACATGGTGGAGGCCTGTCGCTATCTTTTAATACGTCAGCACTTAAGCATCACAGTTTCACTTTCAGCTTTGACAGACATGCCTTTCTGCAGTACAAGAGCACTTAATATTTTCATGTGTGTTAGGTGCTTTGACAGATTGGCTGTGCTGCATTAGAAGTGATTTCCCCAGCACATTACTGTTGTGTTTTTTTTAAATGTTAGAAAATCAAAGTCATGCAAGTGTTTCTGTTTTGCAAACAGCCTGTCCAAAAACTGGGAGGGACTTTTTCAGGAATTGAGTTCCTGCTCTGAATTGTCATAACTAACGCATTGGGTGCGGACAGAAAATCCAGTGAAACAATGTTGCTCATCTTGCATTACATGTTCAAGACACACGTCATTCTTTTTGTAAAATATAGTTTCACAAGTTCACCGGTCCATATAATTGTAGACACATTTGCCATACAAAATTACAAATCACAAATACTTCATATAAATTTGATAATTGATTATGCTGTGATGTTTGCTTTAGTGGTTCAGAAAACCTCCCTTATGAAGTCACTTTACGGAAGTGTAAAATATATTTCTTTGGAAAAATTGCTAAGTACAAGAGCACTTACGTAATGTTACGCTTCAAAATTCAAAAAACTCTTTTAAGAGCTCATTGCACTGAAGAATTTCACTTTGGGGCGTCTTGTTTTTAGTCAAATTGAGTTCCAGCTCTGAATTTTCTGTCCGCTCCCAATGTGTTGGTTATGGAAATTCAGTGAAACAATGCTGCTCACCTTGCATAGCATGTTTATGATGCACATAGCATGCAAACTACCACTTTTGATGCACATTGTTCTATTACACACCCTTAAACATCACAAAAAAAAACAAGTGAAGTGTGATTGTACAGCACGGACTGTACAGTATTTGTGACATCTGACTACTTTTAAACACACAGCAAGCTAGACAAGTTGATATGGAATATACATTTGACTATTCATCATTAAACCGTAAACTCCACAGAGACGCTTTTTAAATGCGTAACAGGTTTTTCAAAAACATCTAAGTCAAATGTTTGTGCAACATTAGCATGTCTCAATAAGTTCTCCTTGTTTGTTGTTCCCCTTGTGCTGCAATGTTTTCTATTTTTTTACTTTAAACATCCATGTTACAGCATTAATAAGCATGTATTGTTAGATGCCACAGGCGATTTGTAAAGTGATACACTGCCTTTCTTCGAAACATATTTCAGTTATAATGTGATTTATTATCTCTGCTGTTTATCAGGTTTGAAAGGAAAACAACAAACTCAGTTTTTCTTTTTTCAATTCATGTTTACCAATGTTTGTGTTCTGATGAGATCATGTAGGTTCAATCCAGGTGAACTTAAAGGGATAGTTTACTTTGAAATAAAATTTTGGTATGTTTTAGCTTACCTCAAGGGCATCCAAGATGTAGGTGTCTTTTTTTCCGCAGTAGTTTCAATTTTGATATTTTTAGGCCAAACCGTTCTTGTCTGTCAGTCAGATAATGCAGGTCTATGGTCACTGTCTCAAAGAGCATGCACAGAGTCCAAATTAAAACAATTCCACATCGTCCAAATTAAACAATTCCCCATCGTAAGTACACATTGATGGCCTAAGACACGAAACGAGCGGTTTGTGTGAGAAAACGAACAGTATTTATATCGTTGTTACCTCTTGAACACAGCCGCGTCCAAATTATCTGAGGGCGCGGGCGGGTATAGATATATACACTAGACGTCGCCTTGGCTACTGCAGTTCATTGGAACGAAACCGTAGCCAAGCGACATCTAGTGTATATATCTATACCCGCCCGCGCCCTCAGATCATTTGGACTCGGCTGTGTTCAAGAGGTAACAACGATATAAATACTGTTCGTTTTAGGCCATCAATGTGTACTTACGATGGGGAATTGTTTAATTTGGACGATGTGGAATTGTTTTAATTTGGACTCTGTGCTTGCTCTTTGAGACAGTGACCGTATACCTGCATTATATGACTGACAGACAAGGACGGTTTGGCCTAAAAATGTCAAAATTGAAACTACTGCGGAAAAAAAGACACCTACATCTTGGATGCCCTTGAGGTAAGCTAAAACATACCAACATTTTATTTCAAAGTGAACTATCCCTTTAAGCTGTTCCAAACTAAAAGCACACATGATGAGATATCTTTTTTTATATCTTGTTTTAATTAGGATTTGGAGGTAGAGAAGCTTTCTCTCCCAGCGCATTGACTGCCAAGCCAAAGCTTCCAAAAGCACAGTTTTTTTAATCTGAGATAACCATAGTTAGTGTGTAGCATCCTGCTTTCCTTGGGCTCTGTTATTTTGGAGAATCATAATTAGGTTCTTTGCCATATTTTCTGCCAAAAAATAATATATTGTAAAAGGTTTATGTCTTTTTTTTGAATACAAGAACTCTACATATGCTGGAAAATGACCCTGTCAATATCTGCCACTAAAGATTGCTTTATTAATAATCTGTAATGATAAACAGGACGGAAGCAATAGCAAGTGCAATGATGTTTATTAACAATGGTTCACTCAGGAAACTCAGAATAACTCAGATGCATAAATGCAGAACTCAGCGTAGGCAGGCAGGCAGGCAGTCACTCCGAGAGAGAGAGGGTCAACAACGATCTGACAAACATGAGACGAAAGACAGGGCATTAAATAGGCTGGTGAGATGACATGCAGCTGCCGCTGATCACTGATAATCAGCGGTAACGCCAGCCTGATCTCACGAAAATTCGTACGAATTCGACGAGGTGGCTAATTCGTACGAATTCATACGACCTCACTCGTACGAATTAGTACGATTTTTCCTAAATCGTACATATTTGACGATTTACCCAATTCGTATGAATTCATACGAATGACCTACCCCTGACCCCGCCCCTAAACCTACCCATCACGTGATTTTAGACCAATCATTCAAATTCGGACGAGTTTGGTCGTACGAATTCGTACGAATTAGCCAATTTTCCCACACTCGTCCAATTCGTACGAATTAGTCGTGAGATAGCGTTGGTAACGCCCACATAAAACAATCAGCGAGACAACTCACACACACAAACACACAAGACTAGAATGAGACAGTGGATCTGCCAACCGTGACAGTACCCTCCCCCCTAGGAACGCCTCCTGGCGTTCCCAGACGAACCTATCTGTCGACTGAAATCATCGATAAGGGAGTGATCCAGGATGTCTCTAGCAGGCACCCAACTCCTCTCCTCCGGACCGGAACCTTCCCAGTCCACCAAATACTGGAATCTGCGTCCCCTCCATCTCGAGTCCAGAATACAATGTAACGAATATGTAGGTTCCCCGTCTACGAGTCGCGGCGGGGGGAGGAACTGGGGTCGGCGGATTAATGCAAGAGTAAAACACGGGTTTGATCTTTGACACATGAAAGGCGGAATGAATTTTCCTGTACGCCAGAGGAAGTTTGAGTTGGACTGTCACCGGACTAATAATCTTGGTGACAGGGAACGGGCCAATAAATTTGGGAGCTAACTTGTTGGAAACGGAACAGAGCGGAATGTTCTTGGTAGAAAGCCACACTTTTTTACCCACGACGTATACGGGAGGCCTTGACCGGTGGCGATCGGCCTTAGCCTTAGTGCGCGCCCCCACCTGGAGCAGAGTCTCGCGGGCTCTGGTCCATGTGGGGTGGCACCTCTGGACGAAGGCGTGAGTGGAGGAGACCGCAACTTCAAATTCCAGACTCGGAAAAATTGGTGGCTGGTACCCTAAACTATAGGCCCGTGTGTACTAAAATGAGGGCCAGTCATTAATCTGTTTGAAGTCATATGTTTACAGTCATTAATATATTCATATAGTTCTATGTATATGTGATATTTAATTCCCTGTTGCTTTGTAGTCAGGCAGTAAGTTACTCGCCTATTGTTAGGACCCGACGGTACTAAGGACCCTGATGCTGACGCAGTTTAGTTTGAGGTACAAGCGCTATTGTTACTATATGCGCAAGACGGACCTAACGCGATGAGAACGCCAGTTCATCCGCGATTGATAAAGAGTAATCACATGTGTGCGCGCATCAAAGAGTAAGTTAATCTTTATTATACTGTGTTATTTACACTGTGAATGTGCGTAAATTTGTCTTTAAAGGGACACTAAGTGGGATTTTCTCCCATCTAGTGGTGAAATTGTATTGTATTTGAATCTAATAGCACTTCATCGAGTTTTCCTTCGGGTGAACTGGTTTGTTATTAAGAGTATAACATTGCACAAAGGATTTATTTAGGAACATTTTAAAATGAAAACCGCAAGAATAAAGCAGCTTTGACAAGAATCTGTCTTATTACACTGCACATGATAAATGCCTAATGTTATATCACACACATTAATCACAGTCAAACAGATTCTCAACTGCTAGGCCTGCTGGTGATACAAGAGGCAAAGTCATTAGGTCAAGCAAATGTAAAATGTTAAACAACACCAAAAAAGTATATGGCGAGTGGTAGAACCATGTCGGCCTGCTACAGCCTAGAGGAAAGGAAGTTGTGTAAAAATGTATGTTTATCATAAAGTAAACATTATGGATGTCACCAAATTTCATGATGATTCCACACAGAAAAATAAATTAAAGAAAAAGTTGAACAACCTAAAGATCAGAGGCAGTTGCTTCCCAAAAATACAATTTAAACACACACAAACAAACATCATATTTTCTTATGCCAAATAAACTCTTAATTTGTACAAGTGAAAAGTGAAATCTACTGAAAGATAACAAATTCACCCAAGGCCTGAAAGGCATGAAACATGGATTAGGGTTAGGATTATGAAAAGGACTAGGCTTGGGGCTACATAAAACCCCACTGAAAGTTCAAGAGACTTTTAAATGAGCATATCTATCAGTAACCATAATTATTTGAATAACACATTTAAACATCCATATACTTGTTCAGTATTAACCCATTTTCACAACCCTTTTGAAAACTTGTGAACATTTATATCAGATTCAATTATAACGACACAAGGTTTCTTATTTGTTCTGACCTTATGTTTCACTGTCTTTTTAATCACCAGACCATTTTTATCTTGTTTAGAATCTGACTGCTCAAATAAAATAGCAACCGCGCTCTTTCCTCAAAATGGCAGATGCTTGTGAAATAGCTGTAAAGTTCATTTTATATTGGTCATTCGTTTGACATTCGGCTTGGAAAGTTAGGGAGTGTCTCTACAGTGTGAAACAGATACAAAAACAGAAAAAAAAACAAAACATTTGTCTCTCCGGCTATAAAACACATGTGGCGTTATGCAAATGTAGTAATGAACGAAAAATGTTTTGGTACAAAAACCACATAAGCTTAAATGTATTCATATATTTTTGAGCATGCGCTGACCCCGCTCTGTGATTTTACGTGGCCTTCCACTTCGTGGCTGAGATGCTGTTGTTCCCAATTGCTTCCACTTTGTTATAATACCACTAACAGTTGATCGTGGAATATTTAGTAGTAAGGAAATTTCACGAATAGACTTATTGCACAGATGGCAACTGATCACGGTCCCACGCTTGAAATTACTAAGCTCCTGAGAGCGACCCGTTCTTTCACAGACGTGTGTAGAAGCTTCTGCATGCCTAGTGCTTGATTTATATACCTGTGGCCATGGAAGTGATTGGAACACCTGAATTCAATGATTTGGAGGGGTGTCCCAATACTTTTGGCAATATAGTGTAGTTCCCTTACAATCAATGAAGCTGTCTACACTGCACAACGAATCACTTCTTCTGGTGACGCTGCACGGCTGGCGACACGGACTCATGTTGCTGCTGACATTCTTAAAGTGTTGAGAGGACAAGATACTTGCTTGCTTGTTTGTTGACATTTTTCAAGTTTGCCTATTTTTAAAGCAAGTCGTTGAAATGGCGATACTCATATGGCTCTTTACTGGGTTGTTTATCGCGCACCTGGTGTCAGTATGTTACCCGCACACAACGGCATCCAGGAGGAGCAATGAACTAACATACACAAGAGAGGATCTGCTTCTGTACTGTTCAACTGATTACAATTTACCTGTGGACCTTCCGGATTGCCTGAAAGCAAGGGCGGAAAGCAAACGCCGGTGGAAAAGAGGGCACAGAGGTGGTGTCGGACAGCGCCTTCGACGACAAGGATGCAGACCGCCGTTACCTGCAATAATCCTGAGCAACGTTAGATCTGTACAACAGAAGATAGAAGAACTACGCATCAAAGCTAAAGAATGCAGGTCTTCTGGTGCTTACTGAAACTGGGCTTCGCCCAGAGATGCCCAGCTCGTTGATAGAGGTACAAGGTTTTTCTCTTATTCGGGCAGATAGATCTGCCTCCTCGGGAAAGAGCAGAGGCGGTGGTATCTGTGTGTTCGTAAATGACCGCTGGTGTAGCCATACGACATTTAAATCCACGGTATGTAATCCGGACATTGAACTCTTATGTTTAAGTTTGAGACCTTTTTATCTACCCAGAGAGTTTGGGAATATTTTAAACAAGGAGAACTTATTGAGACATGCTAATGTTGCACAAACATTTGACTTAGATGTTTTTGAAAAACCTGTTACGCATTTAAAAAGCGTCTCTGTGGAGTTTACGGTTTAATGATGAATAGTCAAATGTATATTCCATATCAACTTGTCTAGCTTGCTTTGTGTTTAAAAGTAGTCAGATGTCACAAATACTGTACAGTCCGTGCTGTACAATCACACTTCACTTGTTTTTTTTTTGTGATGTTTAAGGGTGTGTAATAGAACAATGTGCATCAAAAGTGGTAGTTTGCATGCTATGTGCATCATAAACATGCTATGCAAGGTGAGCAGCATTGTTTCACTGAATTTCCATAACCAACACATTGGGAGCGGACAGAAAATTCAGAGCTGGAACTCAATTTGACTAAAAACAAGACGCCCCAAAGTGAAATTCTTCAGTGCAATGAGCTCTTAAAAGAGTTTTTTGAATTTTGAAGCGTAACATTACGTAAGTGCTCTTGTACTTAGCAATTTTTCCAAAGAAATATATTTTACACTTCCGTAAAGTGACTTCATAAGGGAGGTTTTCTGAACCACTAAAGCAAACATCACAGCATAATCAATTTATATGAAGTATTTGTGATTTGTAATTTTGTATGGCAAATGTGTCTACAATTATATGGACCAGTGAACTTGTGAAACTATATTTTACAAAAAGAATGACGTGTGTCTTGAACATGTAATGCAAGATGAGCAACATTGTTTCACTGGATTTTCTGTCTGCACCCAATGCGTTAGTTATGACAATTCAGAGCAGGAACTCAATTCCTGAAAAAGTCCCTCCCAGTTTTTGGACAGGCTGTTTGCAAAACAGAAACACTTGCATGACTTTGATTTTCTAACATTTAAACAAGTAATAAAAACTCAGTGAGTGTTTTAGCGCAATTTTCTGACGTCATGGGATCACAACACTTACGCCGCCTTCACACTGGCAGTTGAAATCAGCTCCGATACGGCAGCGAAACGACCGGAAGTCATTCATTTCCTATGGAGATTCGCAGACCGCATGCGAATGGGTCCGAACCAAGCGTGCAGCACAAGCCCTGAAAAGTGAAGTCAAAACGTCTCGATCGCCACCCGGTGACTGGTCCTAGTATAGGTCATAAGCCCCGCCTCCCCGTGTTAGTCAACGGGACGTGAGACCAACTAAACAATTAAATACACTTCAAATATATTTTTTCCAAAGGTGGTTTCTTTCATTTGCTGTCGTTTTTATCACGCTGATGTAAGTTCAAGTGTCTGTTTCAAAAATAAGTTGGTTTTTAGTTAGTTACGTGATGCAGTGGTGTAACGTCATGATTGACAGCTGTGATTGACAGGTTCTCGAGCGAAGTAGTCACTGAAGCACCAACGGACATTTTTTTCGGGATCTTCGGAGGACTGAGGAGATTGTATTTACTTTATTTTAACAAGCCTCTTGTCATACTGCAATCAATTTTCAAAAAAGTATGCAGAATGCACTCTACCGATGAGAGTGAGGGCGGAGCGTTGACTTTGCGGCTTTACTTCCTGCTCACTACTGTGCAGGTCTGGTCCCGAGATCGCTACTGCGCAGACTCAAGTTCCAATATGTCAGCGCCATATCGGTGTCATGTATTTTGTATGGCTATGCTACCCGTACCTGGGTGACGTCATGATATAGTTCACTTAAGTAAACGATGGAGACCCCACTGTGAAAGTCACCTCGTGTCTGTGTCATTCTTCACTTTAAGTATAACAAACATAACATGGTGTCAGAAGACGGATCAAAAAAATAAAAGAAGAAGAAAGGAAAAGCACAACTGAAAAGATGTCGCTACTACAGCCACCATCAGCTTTGTCTCTTCACGGCAATCTGGCGGAGAATTGGAAGGTATGGCTTCAGAAATTCGAGTTGTACCTCATTGCGAGTGGCGTGGCAGAGAAATCAGAGACAGTGCAGTGTGCTACCTTTCTTCATATTGCGGGTGAAGAAGCCATTAAAGTGTACAACACATTCCAGTTCACGGAGGGAGAGGTGAATAAAATAAATGCACTAAAACGGAAATTCAAAGAATATTGTGAGCCCAGAAAGAATCTGCCGTACATTCGTCACATGTTTTTTACAAGATCGCAAAGTTCTGAAGAAACAATTGATGCATACGTCACAGATCTTAAACACAAGGCGAAAGACTGTGAATTTGGCGATCTGACTGATTCACTTATCAGGGATAGAATCGTATGCGGGATAAGAGACGACAATGTGCGTGCAAGATTGTTGCGTGAGGCAGACCTCACGTTGGAAAAAGTAATCGACACCTGCCGGGCCAACGAGCTAACGTCAAGTCAGATGAAAATGCTTGCTGAAGAAATAGACGTGAACAAAATAAGCAGTGTAAAAAACATAAAGAAAAAAGGAGGGAAAACAGTGCAAAGTGAACAGAGAATTAAACAGCATGCAATGGAAAGTCACCACAAAGCAAACATGAAATGTGCAAGATGTGGTTACCAACATGAATACAGAAAATGCCCAGCTTATGGACAAATTTGCAAAGCATGCAACAAAAGAAACCACTTTGCGAAAATGTGCAGAATGCAAGTCTCCACCAGGAAAATACAGAATGTAGAACAAGGTGAACAAATTGATGAGGAAGATGATTTCTTTGTTGGAACCATTGATGTGCAAACAACACAAACAATGGAAAATGTGCACACAGTCACCACTGAAACACAGAATGAAAAAGACAAATGGACTGAAAACCTGAAAATAAACAACAAGAACGTTACATTTAAGTTAGACACAGGGGCAGCATGTAATGTAATACCCAACAATGTGTTCAAGTCACTGGAAACTCAAAGAAAACGTCTCGGGTTACGTATGTAACCCTCGTTCCCTGAGTAGGGAATGAGACGCTGCATCGATACTCGATACTTTGGGGAATGCCTTCGGCATGAAGCGTCTGAAGTCAACTATGGAACTATTCCAATCTTGATTGGTGCAACGTCACCCGTGACGTCGCATGTGACGGTGATCCGGAAGCTACAAAAGGGTCACAGGAACCAGGAAATGTTAGCTTCTAATTGGTCAAAGCAAGTCGTTCTCAGGGGCGCGAAAAGTGTGGCCGAGGGATGCAGCGTCTCGTTCCCTACTCAGGGAACGAGGGTTACATACGTAACCCGAGACGTTCCCTTTCGTAAAGGGAACTCCCGCTGCATCGATACTCGATACTTTGGGGAACGAATACCCACGCCGCCACACTGAGAGAAAAAACGCCCTGGTATAAAGCATCTGGTACACTCACGGACGATAGAATGAGTAGAGGGCAGATCCAAACTAGCTTGTCATAAGATTTGGTGCAAGAAGGGGAGGTCTGGAGCCAGAGGCTTGACTGACCTCATGGCTGGGAGCCCCAGACAGTAGAAAATATTAGATGAGAGGTGAAGGCAGAAGCGCACCTTGTACTTCAAATATGAGTGGTTTTAGATAACCAACTGTACTCTTAATAAAGGGAATAGCTCCTAACCCTTGATGCATAAACTAGATGGACTGACTCCTCTCAGCCTGAGTCCTAATGTAGGAACCTCAAAGGCTACGACCTTGACCATCCGACACATGCGATGGAGGATGGAATACCTGAAGAATCTTAACATTGCCTACAAGTACCTCAGTACCGGGCAAAAATAACGTTGAGTGGCTCCCACGCTAGCAAGTAAGAGGGGGCAGCACCACCACTCTTCCAGGGAGTAAGACGAGCAGGAAGCAGACTCAATAGATTCTCCTATATATACTTATATATCTCAAATATATATTTGTATACCTCACCCACAGGACATGATGGGTGCCAGGGATAACCCATCAGCCTGATGCCAATAGGCTGGATGACAGGATTCATCCTCCAATCTACAGGAACATGGAGTTTCAGTGGGAACGTCCTTTCGAGAACACCCTTAGAGGCTTGCGGAGGGCACTGAGGCCGCCACAGAGGCCCTAAGCATGAACAGGAGATCCCGTTAGAGAGCGGGATGGAACACCAGTACTGAAGCCAGTGGGCAGTAATAAACTGGGTTCAATGCCCTCCCTAACTTAATTGTTTAGTTCCTAGTAGAGTGGGGTTCTAGTATGGATGTCCTGACCACCTCGGTGGAAAGGGCAACCTAATTATGGGTGGGACCCCCTCAGGGGCCAGACCCATAGTCTCCATAACTCTGGTCGGGGATGAAATAATATACCATCAGCCTGAGACAGAAGATCTCTCCTAATAGGAATTTTCCACGGAGGACTCTCCAAGAGACTAATAAGGTCCGAAAACCAAATTTGGGCCGGCCAGTACGGAGCTACAAGGAGTAGTCTCACTCCGTACCTCCTGACCCTTTCTAGAACCCCAGGGAGCAGAGCGATCGGGGGAAAAGCGTACATATGTGACCTCAGCCACATCTGTACCGTGGCATCCAAGCCCAAAGGAGCTGGATGTGAGAGAGAGTACAAGAGCGGGCAATGAGAGTTCTCATGAGAAGCGAACAGGTCAACCTCCGCCCGGCCAAACTCTCTCCATATAAGCTCAACCACTTCAGGGTGGAGCCACCATTCCCCGGGCCTCGGCCCCTGCCTCGACAGGATGTCTGCTCCCATATTTTCAACCCCAGGAATATAAATAGATCTGACAGAGAGAAATTTGTCCTGGGACCAAAGAAGAATTTGATGCGCCAGTCTACAAAGAGGGCGAGATCTCAAACCTCCTTGGCGGTTGATATAAGAGACCACCGACATATTGTCTGTCCTAACAAGAACATGATGGCCTCTGAGGTCTACAAGGAAGTGCCTCAGGGCAAAAAATACAGCCAACATCTCCAAGCGATTAATATACAATGTGAGATGATGGTCTTTCCAAGTACCTCGGGTGTAACGGCCCTCCATAACCGCACCCCAGCCCGTGAGGGACGCATCCGTGGTCAGAGTTTTTCTCTCACATGGTGCTCCCAAAACCGGGCCCTGAGACAGGAACCATGGTTTCTTCCATACGACAAGAGAACGAAGGCATCTCGCGTAACTCTGATCGTACGAAAAGGGTTTCCCAGAGGAGAAAATCCCTTGTTCCTGAGCCACCACTGCAAGGCCCTCATATGGAGCAGACCAAAGGGTACTACCGTGGAAGCTGCAGCCATAAGACCCAAAACTCTTTGAAAGTGTTTGACAGTGATAGCCTGGCCTAACCTAATACTCTTCATTGTGTTTAAGATAGTATTTATACAAGCAGGAGACAATTGTGCCCGCATTGTGACTAAGTCCCACTCTACTCCCAGGGACGTAGTCCTCTGAAGAGGAGTTAAGGAACTTTTCTTGACATTGAGTCTCAACCCCACGCACTTCAGATGGCGCAAAACAACATCTCGATGTTGAATTGCTAGTTCTTTTTGACTGAGCCAAAATGAGCCAGTCATCTATAAGATACGGACCCCTTGAAGTCTCAATGGAGCAAGGACCGTGTCCATACATTTAGTGAAGGTGCGAGGGGATAAGGCTAGGCCGACTGGAAGAGTCCAGAACTGATGCGCTTTTCCCCCCAAAAGCGGATCTCGGAAACTTCCTGTGATGGGGTTAGAAGGGAAAGAGGAGTTAAGGAGCTTGTGGATCTATCAAGACAGACCAGTCCTCGGAGCTGGTCTGACTGAAAGTCGGTAACCTGAATCTGAACCCCCTCGGAGGTTGATCCAGTACCCTGAGATCCAAAATAAGTCCTAACTCCCCCCCTCATAGGAACTATGAAGTGCCAGCTGTAGAACCCGGGAACGAGCCAAAGAGGGCCCACGTCACTCCTCTGTTCAGCTCACTGCACTGGCTACCTCTCGCTGCTCGCATCAAGTTCAAGGCATTGACGCTTGCTTACAGATCTATCACAGGCTCAGCTCCCTCCTACTTTCACTCACTCCTACGAGTCTACATCCCTGCCAGAAGCCTACGATCGGCCAACGAGCGACGTCTCGTGGTTCCATCCCAGAAAGCCACAAAATCACTTTCCAGAACATTCTCATTCACAGTTCCATGCTGGTGGAACGCTCTCCCCACCCTCATCCGGAATGCAGAATCCCTGACAACCTTCAAAAAACATCTGAAAACCCATCTCTTCCGGGAGCACTTAACCTCATAAAAAAAAAAAAAAAAAAAAAAAAAAAAAAAAAAACACCTCCCCTTTCCCTCTAAACCTCACTTATCGGGCTTATGCTACTCTGAATAATGCCTGAACTTTGTATCTTGAGCACTTCTTGCGCTGCTTTTTGTTTTTTGCCTCTTCATGATGACTCGCTTAATCTAGTCCTACTTTGTAAGTCGCTTTGGATAAAAGCGTCTGCTAAATGACTAAATGTAAATGTAAATGTAAGAGGGACTAGACTTCCTGTTCCAAAAACCGACCCTGCTCGGGGCTGGCCGACATGTGAACCACCCTTAGTAGATAATATTTGTATATTAGCTCCACCATAAGCAGGACCCCCTAGGCTATATTTTGAAGACCCCTCGGGGTGTCTAAATATGCCATATGGGGACCAGTCCCTCGAGACTGGCCTCGGCTATAAATTTCCAAATGGCTTTGGTGACCTGAAGCAGCTAACTGGCAGGAACTAACCGAAATATACTCTCTACAGACCTCCTGAGAGGCGGCGAACTCGACAGTGCCGCAACGTCTTCGGGCAGATACTGCGATTTGTGTTCGCTGGAAGCCGATGTGTCCCGAAGCGCCATCGGCGGCGGGAAGCAAACATCGATTTCCTAAGTGCTGCATAAGGGGGCGAGACTCCTGTACTCGCTCTCCTGGGGAAACGCCCATAAGGGTCTGCGTGTTACGACAAGACCTCTTAGTTGAAGCCTTCTTAGCTCGAGAGACAGTCCTCAGACCTGTCTTCGGTATGGAGAGCTTCGTGCGAGAATGTTTCTTCTGGCCCCAAGCCTTATACGGGGGGGCACGAGAGGAAACCTTCTCAAAATATGAGGAGCTGGCGGCTGTCCCATGAGGCTGCCCCCTGGCAGCAACCCCATGAGACCTGGACTGACAACTGGGGATAGCTGATTGTCGCTCTGCCTCCTGAAGCCTCTCGACAACGGTTCTTGCCGCGTCGCCAAAGAGGCCAGAAGGTGAAAGGGGAGCATCGAGAAGGAAAGCCCTGTCTTTCTTCCCGATCCACAAGCGAATAAGCCATAAATGTCTCTCTGAGACGACTAGTGCTGCCATAGAACGGCCAATAGCACGGGCCGTCATAATACGGAGAGATAAGTCAGATACACTATGATATTCAGTAATATAGAGTGAGACCTCCCAGTTATCATCCACCTGCTTGAGGAGGTCAGCCAGGTATGCCTGTAATAACCCCATCGTGTGTGGGCATGCACCAGCTCGACCACCGCCATATATGCTTTCCCTAACAAATTCGATGTACGAGATTTGGAGGGAAGTGTCTGAGCTATCAGGGGTGACGCAATGTCGGGGAGAAAATATTTCGCAAAATATTCCTCAACCCGAGCCATCACCTAATAACCATTTTCATTAGATTCCCTAATGGATAAGTAAATATATACATGGGGGAAAATAATTGAGATGAAAATGGATTTTTCCACGATCTTGATACCTCAGTATGGAGATCAGTGAAAAAGGGAAGGCTCTGACAGGGAGATTGTGACTGGGTCTGCAGGAAGCGCTCATTCATTTTATTTTCCTTCATTTTCATTTTCACATTCATTTTTATTATCACTTCCTGCTTATTATATGGCCATTTAACATTTAATTTAACCACTGCCCTGATTACAACCTCCAGCAACTCCTCACTAACGGGAATATGGGGTGGCGAATCCCCCTATCCACGTGATTCAGTGTTAATAGATAATATCTAACTCCTCGGAGCCAGATAAATCAAACGCTGTGTCTTTAACACGGTCGGAAGAAGCCGCAGCGCGGGCTTCCGAACCGTGCGCGAGACCAGTGGAGCTGGTTAATAAACACTGAGAAAGGGTCGCAACCGTCTCAGTATCATATGCCAGCCCCACGTGTGAATCACATGCATACAAGCGGCGCGCTGCCTCAACAGACGCGGGACCTGATGCACTGGAAACGCGAGCCTGATCTAATTGATCGAACAAGCTCAAACGGGAGCGGAGCTTTTTCATTGAAAACAGTTTGCACAGACAGCGCCCTCGAGCACCGCCCGTGCATGCTCCACTCCCAGACAAACTACACAAAGTGTGTGTGTGTCATCCTCGCTTAAATAACGTGGGCAAGGGGACGCACATTGCCTGAATAGCTTCTCTTTTTTCGCCATAAATAATACTCTTTTCACGGGACAAACAACACCAAATAGAACAGACAAGATGACATAGAGCGCTTGCTGAAGACCAGAAGCTAACATTTCCTGGTTCCTGTGACCCTTTTGTAGCTTCCGGATCACCGTCACATGCGACGTCACGGGTGACGTTGCACCAATCAAGATTGGAATAGTTCCATAGTTGACTTCAGACGCTTCATGCCGAAGGCATTCCCCAAAGTATCAAGTATCGATGCAGCGGGAGTTCCCTTTACGAAAGGGAACTACAAAGATCCACCTGTCACCTAATTACATATTCTGGCCACAAGATGTCACCTGTGGGACAAGTTCAACTTACCTTCACCTACAAAATTAGGAATGGTGAGAAGAATATATGAAGTAAAAATCAAAGATGACCCTTTGAAAAACTTTGACGACCTGTTTTCTGGCCTTGGTTGTTTACCAATTGAGCATCACATCAAAACAGACCCCAATGTCTCGCCAGTGATTCATCCACCAAGAAAGGTTCCTGTAGCACTCAAGGACAAGATAGTTGAAGAGCTACGCAAGATGGAAAGCCGACTGAGTGGGTGAACAGCATGGTAACAGTGGTGAAACCAAACAAGATACGCATATGCATAGATCCACAAGACCTTAATAAAGCGATAAAACGTTAGCATTACCCTCTACTGACAGTGGAAGAAGTGGTATCCAGCATGCCAAAAGCAAAGATATTCTCAGTCCTAGACGCAAATCAAGGCTTCTGGCAAATAAAACTTGATGATGAGAGTTCGAAACTCTGCACGTTTAACACGCCAATAGGGAGGTACAGATTTCTTCGCTTACCATTTGGTGTGTCTTCAGCCAGTGAAGTCTTCCAGCGTGCTGTCGCGCAGATGTTAGAAGGTCTTGAAGGTGTGGTCAATGTCATTGATGACATTCTAGTATGGGGAGAGACAACACAGGAACATGATCAAAGACTCATCAAGCTGCTTGAAAGAGCAAGAGAATGGAATCTAAAACTAAATAAAAGCAAGTGCCAGATAAGAACATCAAACATAAAATATCTTGGACACATCATCTCAGAAGAAGGTCTTAAGCCAGATGATGAAAAGGTGAGAGCCATCGTGCAAATGCCACCTCCCGAAAACAAACAAGCACTCATGAGATTCATGGGTATGGTGCAATACCTATCCAAATTCATACCAAATTTATCTGATGTCAGTGCTCCTCTTCGAAAGCTGCTAGAAGATGACGTTCAGTGGCACTGGGAGGAAGAGCAAAGAGAAAGCTTCACAAAAATGAAGAGCTTGCTGACAAATGCTCCAACACTGAAATTCTTTAATGTACAGAAACCAGTGACACTTTCAGTTGACGCCAGCTCAGAAGGCATCGGAGCAGTCATTCTACAAGACAAAAAACCAGTGGCTTATGGATCACGTGCGCTCACAGATGCTCAAAAAAGATATGCGCAAATTGAAAAAGAGCTACTTGCCATAGTCTATGGATGTGAGAAGTTTCATCAATATATCTACGGCAAGGAAGTGGAAGTTGAAAGTGATCACAAACCACTGGAAAGTATTTTCAAGAAATCACTGCACCAAGCTCCACCCAGATTACAGCGCATGCTTCTCAGACTTCAGAGGTACAGCCTAAAGGTAGCCTACAAACCAGGTAAAGAGATGCACATTGCTGATACACTAAGTCGTGCATATCTGAATGAGCATACAGAAGACTTGCTTGGTCAGGAGCTAGAGCTTTGCTGGATAACAACATATCTGCCTGTGTCTGAAGAAAAGCTAAGTGTTTTCCGCACTACAACGGCTGCTGATCAAGAAATGCAACTACTGCGCAAAATGACCATGGATGGATGGCCCAAGGAAAGAAGTGATGTTCCGAAACTAATTCAAGCGTACTGGACATTCAAAGAAGACATAAGCTTCACATCAGGACTTCTTTTTAAATCTGCAAAGCTCATAGTTCCAAACAAACTGAGACAAGAAATGCTGAGGAAAATTCACGAATCACACCTTGGAGTTGTAAAATGCAAAGAAAGAGCCAGGGAGGTTCTATATTGGCCGAACATGTCAACGCAGATTGAAGAGTTTATCTCCCAATGTCCAGTGTGCAACACACACAAGAACAGTAATCCAAGAGAACCATTGATATCACATCCAATACCAGGAAGACCTTGGTCAAAAATTGGCACAGATCTATTTCATTACAATGGTTCAGATTACTTACTGTCTGTTGATTACTACTCTAAATTCCCAGAAATCAGCAAACTGTCTGACACAACTGCTCAGAGTGTAATCGTGGGCATGAAATCGATGTTCGCGAGGCATGGTATACCAGATACTGTAGTCTCGGACAATGGTCCACAGTATGCCAGCACTGAGTTCAGTAACTTTTCAAAGGTGTGGGAGTTTGAACATGTGACGCCCAGCCCAGGACACGCACAATCAAATGGACAAGCTGAACGAGCAGTTCAAACCATAAAAAGCTTGTTAAAGAAAGCTCAGAGTGGCAAAGGTGACCCCTACATTGCTCTGTTGGAATACAGAAACACGCCATTGGATGGTATTGGGTACTCACCAGCACAGTTGCTAATGGGACGTCGGTTGAAATCCAAAATACCTACCTCAGTTACCTTGTTGTCACCTGAGAGCAACATACAGATCCAAGACAACCTGAAACTAAGACAAGACAAGCAAAAAGCCTACTTTGACAGACAAACGAGACTGCTTCTTGATATGCACATAGGAGAAAGAGTGAGAGTGCAACGAGGAGATGTCTGGAAACCTGCAGTAATCATAAAAAGACATGAGCAACCAAGATCCTTCATCATACAAACTCCAGATGGGAAAACTTACAGGAGAAACAGAAAACATCTTCTAAAGACTGGAGAGAAAAGTCTCACAACAGCAACAGACAACACACTCAATGACACTTATAGTGAGATGGACTCACAGGTCACTGACACTCAGTCATCTACAATTGACAAGGACACACAAAACACAGAATTGCCTGAGTCTCAGCCACATGAATACATTACCAGGTCAGGTAGACAAGTGAAAATACCCTCAAGGTACAAGGACTGAACAGTGGTTTGTACTATACAAATACGCTGCAGTAACCTAAGTTTTGTTTTTTGTTTTAATAGTTTTGTGCAGTTAAAAGAATGAGCTCAATGTTCATAAGATTGCTCATAAACAAAGAAATTGTATTTTGGTTGTATAACTCTAATTCAGATATGTAATAATGGTTACAAACTGAATAGTTCTAAACTTAAGAAGGGGGATGTCATGTATTTTGTATGGCTATGCTACCCGTACCTGGGTGACGTCATGATATAGTTCAGTTAAGTAAACGATGGACACCCCACTGTGAAAGTCACCTCATGTCTGTGTCATTCTTCACTTTAAGTATAACAAACATAACAATCGGGACACTGGCGGCTTCAGTTCTCATCAATGGAAGAGAGCGAAGGGGCGTCGTCCATCATTTTTTACAGTCTATGGTCCGAACCAGGTGCGAACGAGTGCGGTGCGAAAAAAATCGTGTCCATTATATTGGCCATCCGGATGCGTTCAAAAAATTGAAGAAAATTGACTAGTTTTAACCTTGTACGAAGGTTCAATGAACGTCTATATTGGACGTGCAGAACACGTAAAAAAAAGACGTCATAAAAACTTTCATTCTGGCTCCTCAGTGGACGTCTTTTCAACGTCCGACTTTTGTGACAAAGACGTTAAAAATATGTGTTTTGGACATTATTTTGCTTAGTGGGAAAATTCGTTTTTATCATTTCTTCAAGGGAGTCTGCTCTCTTGTTAAGGGCTGTGATGATGTTCTCATGAAGCTCATGTAACGAGAGATCAGCTTTTGTTTTTTTTGACGCAGGGCTATTTGTTGGCGTTCCAACGAGGAGAGGTGGAAATGATTCAGCGCTAAAATCCAGCTCTTTTGAAAGATGCTTTTTCCCACTTAGACTTTTTGGCTTGTTAGATTCCGCAGGATACGAGTGGTCCAATTTCTGGATACCTTTCTTGCTCTTTTCATTTGCGGCACTCATTTTTGTTATGTTAATTTTGGTTAACTTTCACTGATTTACTTCTGATTTTTCTCTTTTTAGGTTATCAAGTAAAGTGTTCAAGCATTCCAACGATTCAAGCACTTAAAAAAACTAAGCAATCCGTTTAAAACAACATTTTGAAGGAGTAATGGCCAAAGCCTAAAGAAACTTACAATGTGTGTGTCTTCGGCGCCATCTTGTCGCCCCTCCACCCTGTCCAACCCTTAAAGCTACACTGTGTAGGAATTACTCCCATCTAGTGGTGATATTGTATATGACTACAAACTGATTATTACTTTCTAGCCCCCCCTTTATGTTGCCACTCTTTCGTGGTATATGTTTTAATTACTGCTTTTGCTTCATATTTAGTTACTAAGTAAAATATTCATGACCTCCTCATTTTCCAAAGCCTGTTTTGCTAAACTATCAACCTTTTCATTATCTTTTATCCCTCTATCCACTGTAGTTGCTATTGTCATCATCTCTACTGTGTGTACTGATAAATGATCTTATGTTCTCCTATTAACAGAAATGTTTAAGGATGGAATACTGAAAGCAAAACCTGTTCTTCCCGTATTAGGATCTTTAGATCCATCCGTATATACTGGGACAAATGCTTGATATACAGTTTGTAGTCTATCTTCAACAACAGCTGCAATGTTTCCAGATTCTTTCATTAACTCTCGCATATCAAAATCTATGAGAACTGCAGGAAACAACCAAGCTGGAGTTATTGATAATGCTACTGTTGAAATATATCTTTTCTGACTTAAAATCATTTCTCAAGCTTCTCTGTCACTATTCCATGCAAAACACTTCAGTTTAGACCTTTCCTTTTCCCAGCATGGAAAGAGTGCCTTTACTGTTGGATGAGGGTCTTCTGAATGACCTTGAAGATTTACCCAGTAGTCCATCATTAACTGCTTTCGTCTGATTTGTAAAGGCATTTCACACTTCTCCCTGAAGAGCAGATACAGGAGTCGTTTTAAAAGCACCACAACAAAGTCTCAAAGCTTGAGCCTGTATCACATCCAACTTCTTCAACAAATTTTCTGCTGCCGAGTCATAATCAATACTTCCATAGTCTAACACTGATCTTATCAGTGCTATATAAACACTTTTCATTGCAACTCTACTCTGATCCTCTTAGACATCTCATCACATTTAAAATCTTTTTACACTCAGTGTCAGTCTTTTCAATATGTTCATTCCATGTTAATTTTGCATCAAACCACACACCCAGAAACTTAAAACCTTTAACCTGTTCAATAGTTTGTCCATACATCTTTATTTCTGTATCAATGCCTCTTTTCTGAGTGAACATTATTGTTTTTGTTAAACCTGAATCCCCATGAACATGACCATTTTTCTACTACTTCAATTGCCTCTTGTATTTTTCGTGTGATATGATTTATATTCCTTCCCCATTTCCACAACGCCCCGTCATCAGCAAACAATGAACGCCCCATGTCTTCATGAACTTGAGAAAATACATCATTTATCATAATTGAAAAGAGTATTGGACTTATGACGCGGCCCTGGGGTGTGCCGTTTTCTACCATATATCTTCCAGATAAAACTTTCCCAATTCTGACTTGAATAAATCTATCTAATAAAAAATCATAATCCAATTATAAATTCTACCTGTTATTCCTATCATGTCAAGTTTATATCAAGTCATTAACCCCTCTTTCCAAACCATGTCATATGCCTCTTTGGCATCAAAGAAGACTGCCATCACTGACTCCTTATTAACCTGAGCTTCCTTAACATCTGTTTCCAAATATATAATGGGGTCCATAGCTCCTCTATCTCTCCTGAAACCACTCTGATGAGGAGATATAATTCCTCTACTTTCCAAATAAAATGATTTGAATGAAATGAATGAATGTTTTATAGATGCCAAAACACCCACACGTTTTAACATTATGTAGCAGATTTCATTCTTTAAGATGTTATTCCAGCTCTTGCCCTCTTCATTTCTTCCATAGTGAACAGCGCATCCCTTGTACTATTAGCACAGGTTGACAAGGACCAGTCCGTGCCCACTCTTACAGAGCCCTGGTTTGTTTTGTCTAATCATCTCATCTGTTTGTTTTCAGGTTTTTCTACCCATCCTTTATCACTGAAATATTTTACAAATCAATCGGTTCTTTTAAACGCCAGTTTCTTTTTCCTCCTCTCTCTCTCTTTCTCTATTTCTCTCTTTCCCGTGTTGTATTTCTTTGTGCTTTTACTTTATCCTTCAATTATTTCTATTTAAAAACATCTACAAATGGCATCAGAGTCATTAAAACAATGAAATGAATGGCTGGAAGCAGCAAAAACCATGGCTGATGAGTTGGAAACCCAAAAAGTAAAGTTTTTCATTATTCATTATACATATTTCATTATTTCTCTATCATGGTATTTACCTAAATTTAAAAGAAAATGCCTCTGAAAATGTTTCCCCCAAATGTTTCATTTAGTTTTTACTTTCAGACTAAAAAGAAAAGGGAAAAAAGGGAACTGACTCTTCCTCTTTCCTGGAGGAAGAGAGACCAGCATGGGTTCATCCTACCACACCGTGTTCAGAAGAGTCGATCTGGTCAGTGAAATATACTGCATACTGTTGTTCACAAGTGTCTCAGCTTTTGGTCAGCAGTGATGTTTTCTATATCATTACATGTTGTGTTTGCAGTTAAAGCTGCCGGCACTAGGGAGCTCTCAGAGGTCGAGGAGCTGCAAATTAATGATATTCCTCAAGAGGGACCAAGTCTTGGTGAGCATATTGAATTAAAAGCCTAAATAATTTCAGCTTTTATATTTAAATTTAAAAAGTCACATATAGGCAACTGTAAAAGTATGTAATTCCCATTTACATCATGCATATGAAGTGACAAAGCCATATAAGAAATTGCTAATTTGCTTTATTAAAATGCATTATTGCAATTGGCTTTTTCTTTATTATTATTTTTTATTAATTTAGATCAGCATTTTCAGAGGCTAAAAACCCTGCTAACTCCTGTCACTGTCTCTACATCAGTGGAAGTAGAAGAGACACCCACCATGTCTGCATGGACCAAAAGACAGGTCATCTCTGAAAAGAAATTCAGGGCTGCAATGCCAGAGATCTTGAACTGCATGTCGGCTGCAGAGACCGTTACCCGGCATTGCTGTCAACAATGCAGAACTGCTGATGCTGTTGTCCGGTGCTTAGACTGTGTCCCCTCAGGAAATCAGTGTTTCTGTTCATCATGTGACACCGAGATCCACAGAAAAACTGATTTCCATGATAGGGAAGCGATGTTAGATGGTTTTTTAAAACCCATTCCACCAACATCCGTAGTGGTGTTTGATGAAAGTGGCCAATATCAACTCCGTGAACAAGGCATGTTCAGATAATGTAGTAGGTGCCCTCTGCAGTTTCCTTTAACTGAATCTTTTGTTGAGTAAATGTGTAGACATTACTGATATTACTTTCTGAAATTTGATTTACTGTAGTGTGTGTGCTTCCAGTTCCTCCAGCGATACAAATCTGTTCCTGTGGTCCAAACTAAGACTTCACAGTTATCCCAGGAAAGCAGACCGTATTGGTGACAATCAACGGCATGTCTCGTCACTTCCTTCTACCTTTTTATATCCGACCAGATGAAGTCAAGCATAATAATGGCTGACTATATTCTTTTGTCCTGTGCTGTACAAATACTGGTCAAATAGTAAACACATGTTTGTTTTAAGGTCCACACAACCTGTGTCTGCTGTGTATAAGCTGTCCACTTTGTTCTTCCAGATGGACTCCTGGGATTAGTGACTTGCTTCAATACAGAGACTGGCCAGCAACCACCAGCTGCCAAATGCTGTTTAAGTTTGATCTGTTCACATCATTTGAGCAGATGAAATTAGCCAGCCCAGCTTTATCCCAACAAGCATTTCTCAGAGTGCTTGAACATCGATGTCTTTGCACTGGTCGGGTAAGGGCTGTTTTTATCTCCAAAGTGTTTGAATTCCAGACTTCAAAATCTTTTATTAACCAAAATAATACCATCCTTCTTTCCAGACGGGTAGTGTTTGTGGCGATACCTTCTTCCACAGAGTCTTTCGGGAGTTTGCATTCTGCAATTTTAAGAAAGAAGATCTGTGTCTGATGGAGCCCTTTAAATGCCCAGCATGCACACCAGACACGCTGGCTATATCTGCAGACGCTAATAGAAAACATCACCGCTTCAAGAAATCCAAAGGGTAAGTGTAATCTTTCTTTCTTTTCTTTTTTAATGTGGATATAGGGTGGTGCAGTGGTGTTTGTGTGTCCATGCTGCATCTCTCCTGTCACCCAGTGCTAGATGCGATGGGCTCTAGACCCCCCATGCCATGACCCTCTGAAGGAAAAGCAAGTATAGCTATTGGTTGAATGGACTGATAGTTATTTATAGAGAAACTGTACTTTACCTTATTTCTGTAAAAAATAACAATCATTTTGTGGCATCTAAACATATTTCTTTAACATAATTTTCTTTGGCTCTATTCATTATATAATTATTACTTTTATTTGAAATTCATGGAAAGTAACAAAATGTGTCAAATGTGTGATTGCTTCACATTCAAACGTAAATGCTTTTACAATTTAAAGAGTGTTTTGAGAGATATAGCACTGTTTTAAACAAGCTTGTTATATTACAGCAATCTGGTCAATTGTTCAGGAACTTTTTCTCCCTTCTGTAGCCTGAAGACACAAACACAAATAAAGATTTAGTTATTTATTTTTGTACTTTAAACAGTATGTTTTTTACTTCTTACACGAGTTAATTCCACATTACAGCATTCATTTCCACAGGACAAACACAAGCTGATACTCTAAACACAGCGTTCCAGATCAAATGTGATTCATACAGACTAAAATGTGTGGCACCTTTATGGTTAATTGTCATATTAATTTAGGTGAATGCAACGTTTAATCATTATTATGTAATTGTGTTGGCGATGAATTCCTCTTATTTAACAGGACAGACGAACCATCTCTTTTTGATGGACTGTTTATCGCACAAGATGCCAAAGTATCTGCCTTTGTTGACCAAATTAGAAGCCAGATGTTTAGTGTAAGGATTTCTTTAACTCTTTTTAATTGAATGTTTTCTTGTCCTGGGATTACATGTAACATATTGTTTCTACTTTCAGAGGACAGGTCATGATGTCTGCGGACCGGCAACATTTCCAGCAGGCAGAGAAATAGCACAGAAGTCCAGGGCCAAGGTGGATGAAGAGGGCCTTGAAATAGCTGTGTGCAGACATGAGTCTCGCTGCAAGGCTTGAGCCTCTACCGTGGTGAAATATATGCCGACCCAATGTTCCTGCAGAAGGAGCTGGCACACGCTGCAAATGCAACACTCTTTTGTATGGACATTGCTTGCAGGTAGATAGCCATTGCCAAATGATAACTGAAGTTTTTACTGATGTTTTACCTTTATTAATATATGCCATGCATGGGGATAACACCATGACTAGCTCAAAATCACACATTTTTTATATTATGGAATTAGAAAATGAATATGGCTACTACCTTATCAGTGCTGATATGACAAATTACCATACATATGACTACATACTGTAGTGTTACAGGAATTGTACTAGTCACTTAGATCCTGGTTCCCTTTCGTTGTCACTCCGAGTTACGTCGGATGACGACGAATGGGGTTTCGCTTAGAAATCCTATCATCTTCGAGTATTAAAACACGAGCCAATGGCAAAGAAATGCCATGGGTCTGCGGAATTTGCATAGCGTAACTCCGCCCCACCCTGGGGGTATATAAGGAAGTCGCTGGCAACATGCAGATATGTTTTCGCTTCGGAGCCAAGTTGATGTACTTCACTCCACAGCCAAATTCTGAGTTATCTCTTCATCTCTTCGAGACGAGCCTCTCTCCAGGTGTTGGTGTGACAGCGAGTTCCAGCGAGTGCACATTCCCTGCTGATCTGTGCAGTGATTTGCCAGAGTTTGTGTGTTCTCTCCCTGGTCGCTTCAACACTCTGCGGAGAAATCTCCTTTCACAAAAGAGCATTGCACGCGGCACGTCTTTTTAAAGATGCCTCGCCCGTGCACTTCTGGTTGCGGTCTATTTGTGTCTGACTCTGATGGGCACAATCGCTGTCTTGTGTGTCTGGGTGTCGAGCACGCTAAGGCAGCGTTTGTGGATGAGTCATGTTCCCACTGCGGGAACATGCCCATCGCACGGTTGAGATCGAGACTCAATGATCTTAATGTGAGAGTCCCCTCATCCGCACCCCGATCTACTGGTCCCGAGAGGGCTGGTACTTCGGCTGGCGGCCAGGGTGATCTGAGGGTTACAGTGTGGAACAAAGCGCCGACTATTCCACGCTCCACACTTCCCTCTGTTCCCGTGCAACCCGCGAGTGTCCGCGTGGAAACCGCTGTACAGTCCTCTGACTTGCCGCGAGTTTCATTCGGCGCTCCAGAGGAAGACGCGATGTCGATCGCTGCATCACAAGGTGGGCAGGAGTCCTCGGGAAGTGAGGATTCGGCTGTGCTGCCACCCTCGGGTGTCCCAGCATTGTCCGAGTCTGATCCCGAGATGACGGCCATGCTTTCCCGGGCAGCCGCGGCGATCGGTCTTGAGTGGTCCCCGCCACCTGGGCCGGATCGTTCGCGGCTGGACGATTGGTTTTTGGGTGCGGCTGCTGATCCGCGTCGGCGGCCAACCCCAATGCCTTTTTTCCCGGATGTGCATGAGGAGGTCACGAGGTCCTGGAAGGCACCATTGTCTTCCCGTGATCGTTCGGCGACCGCCTCCGCCTTGCCTCCCCTTGATCAGGCGGCCGCCAAAGGGTACACTGGGGTTCCCCAGGTTGAGCGCTCTGTTGCGATGCAGCTGTGTCCTCAGAGTGCTTCTTCCCGCGGGGACCCAAAGCACCCCTCCAAGGCCTGTAGGTTCTCTTCCACCCTGGTGGCGAAGGCCTACAGAGCTGCGGGGCTGGCGGCCTCCTCACTGCATGCCATGGCGACTCTGCAGGTCTACCAGGCCCAGATGTTGCGTGATATGCACGAGGGGAGGTCTGACCCAGCACTCTTTGATGAGTTGCGTGCCGCCACCGACCTTGCTCTCCGAGCGACGAAGGTGACCGCACGCTCGCTGGGTCAGGTGATGGCCACTTCGGTGGTCCAGGAGCGACACCTATGGCTAAACCTGGCTGATATGCGGGAGGCCGAGCGGACCCGGTTCCTCGACACCCCCATATCCCAGGCTGGCCTGTTCGGCGGTGCAGTCGAGGACTTTGCCCAGCAGTTCTCGACTGCCCAGAAGCAGACTGAGGCTCTAAAACACGTCCTGCCCCGGCGGCCCGCTGCTCCGGCAGCGCAGTCGTCGGCACAGGTGCCTCAGCCCGCTCGCCGCCGAGGGCGCCCTCCTGCGGTTCCCGCCCCTCCCGATCGGCCCCAGCAGTCCGCTGCTCCCGGGTCGCGTCGGAGAGGAAGCCGTAGGAAGGCGCCACAGCCCTCTCCCGCCCCGCGCCCCGCTAAACGCCAGGCTAAGCGGCGCTCCTGAGACGGGCTGCTCAGAGATGGTGATGAGTTCTGTACAGGAGCCGGTAGCAGGGCCGCTCCTTCCCCCGGTGGAGGGCCGGGGGAGAATCCTTGGTTTTCCCATCCCCGCTGCTCGTCCCACGACGGGCAGCACCCTAAAATGGTTAAAGAAAGAACTCACTATCCCATCTCTGAGCACACGGAGTGTGCGGATGAGAGCACGCGCCGCCCACGGGCCACGCTCCTCTCATCCCCCTCTGTCGCCAGACCCCTGCCAGAGCACGCCCCCGTGGGACGCTGGTCCTCCCCTGGCCTTCTCTGGCAGGACGCGGCTAATGACCGTGCCCCCGCACCGGGCCGCTATGCCACCCACGCCTGGGCCGGTCATTCCGCCTCGCTGCACCCCCGACGGTTCGTCTGTGGTTCGTATGACCCCGCTGGTGCACTTTCTGGAAGCCTGGCTAGAGCTTCCCAGACTGTCCCGCTGGGTCGCGAGAACCATCAGGCTCGGCTACGCGATTCAGTTCGCGCGATCTCCTCCCCGCTACAGCGGAGTCCGCTTCACTATGGTCGGTGGCAATGCCCCTGTCATGAGAGCGGAGGTCGCCACCCTACTGGCGAAGGGTGCGATCGAGATTGTCCCTCCAGCCGAAATGAGGTCCGGCTTCTACAGCCCTTACTTCATTGTTCCGAAGAAATCGGGTGGGTTACGACCGATCCTGGACCTGCGCGTCCTGAACCGCTCCCTTCACAGGCTGCCGTTCAAGATGCTCACGGCCAAACGCATTTTCGAGTGTGTGCGGCCACAGGATTGGTTTGCAGCGATCGACCTGAAGGACGCCTACTTCCATGTCTCCATTTTACCTCGACACAGACCGTTTCTACGGTTTGCTTTCGAGGGGCAGGCATACCAGTACGCGGTTCTCCCTTTCGGGCTAGCCCTGTCTCCTCGCGTCTTCACGAAGGTCGTCGAGGCAGCCCTTGTTCCCCTACGCGAACACGGGGTTCGCATCCTGAACTATCTCGACGACTGGCTGATCCTAGCTCACTCTCGAGACCAGGTTTGCGAACACAGGAATCTTGTGCTCCGGCACCTAGCTCGTCTGGGCCTTCGGGTCAACTGGGAGAAGAGCAAACTCTGCCCAGTGCAGAGGATCTCTTTTCTCGGTATGGAAATCGACTCGGTCGCCATGTGCGCGCAGCTTACGAGCGAGCGCGCGCAGTCACTGCTGACTTGTCTTCGCCAGTTCGAGGGCAAGAGTGCGGTCCCACTGAAACTTTTTCAGAGGCTCCTGGGGCATATGGCATCCGCAGCCGCAGTAACGCCGCTCGGATTGCTTCATATGAGACCGCTTCAGCTTTGGCTTCGCGATCGAGTCCCGAGGTGGGCATGGCAACACGGCAAGCTCCGGGTCCCAGTGACTCCGGCCTGCCGTCAGACCTTCACCCCGTGGTCGAACCTCAGCTTTCTACGGGCCGGAGTGCCCCTGGAACGAGTTTCCCGGCATGTTGTTGTCTCAACAGATGCCTCCACCACGGGCTGGGGCGCCATGTGCAATGGACATGCTGCCGCGGGCTCCTGGACAGGACCCCAGCGCCTTTGGCATGTCAATTGCCTCGAGTTGCTGGCTGTACGTCTCGCCCTGCACCGCTTCCATGCGTTGCTCAGGGGTCAGCACGTACTAGTCCGATCAGACAATACCGCGACAGTAGCGTACATCAACCATCAAGGTGGTCTACGCTCCCGCCGTATGTCGCAACTCGCTCGCCACCTCCTCATATGGAGTCAGAAGCATCTGAGGTCGCTTCGAGCCATTTATATCCCGGGACACCTGAACCAGGCGGCCGACGAGCTGTCTCGAGTTCGGCCTCTCGCTGGAGAATGGCGGCTCCATCCCCAGACGGTCCAGCTGATTTGGGATCAGTTCGGCGACGCACAGGTAGACCTGTTTGCCTCCCACGACTCGTCCCATTGCGACCTGTTTTATTCCCTGACCGAGGGCACGCTCGGCACGGATGCACTGGCGCACAGCTGGCCGCGGGGCCTACGCAAGTATGCGTTTCCCCCAGTGAGCCTTCTTGCGCGGACCCTGCGCAAGATCAGGGAGGACAAGGAGCAGGTTATATTGGTTGCCCCATACTGGCCCAACCACACCTGGTTCTCAGAACTCATACTCCTTGCGACAGCACCTCCTTGGCCAATTCCTCTGAGGAAGGACCTCCTTTCTCAGGGACGGGGCACCCTTTGGCACCCTCGTCCCGGTCTTTGGAACCTCCACGTGTGGCTTCTGGACGGGACGAGGCAGGTTTGAGTACCCTACCACCAGCGGTGGTGGCTACCATCACTTCCGCTAGAGCATCGTCCACGAGACATGTCTATGCGTTGAAGTGGAACCTCTTCGTCACCTGGTGTTCTTCTAAAGATCTTGAACCCACGAAATGCCCCATCAGTGTCGTGCTTTCCTTCCTGCAAGAAGGGTTGGAGCGAAGGCTGTCTCCCTCCACCCTGAAAGTGTATGTTGCCGCCATTGCCGCACATCACGACGCAGTTGATGGTAAGTCCTTGGGAAAGCACGACCTGATTGTCAGGTTCCTGAGGGGAGCCAGGAGACTAAATCCTCCTCGTCCTCCCCTCGTACCCTCTTGGGACCTCTCAGTGGTTTTAACTGCCCTGCAGAGTGCTCCATTTGAGCCTTTACAATCAGTGGAGCTTAAGTTCCTGTCAATGAAGACAGCGCTCCTGGTTGCATTGGCCTCCATCAAGAGGGTAGGGGACCTGCAGGCATTTTCGGTTCACGAAGCGTGCCTGGAATTCGGGCCGGCTAACTCTCACGTGATCCTGAGACCCCGGCTTGGATATGTGCCCAAGGTTCCTACCACACCCTTTCGAGACCAGGTAGTGAACCTGCAAGCGCTGCCCTTGGAGGAGGCAGACCCAGCCTTGGCACTGCTCTGTCCAGTACGCGCCCTTCGTGCTTACGTAGACAGAACGCAGTGTTTCAGGACCTCAGACCAGCTCTTTGTCTGTTATGGTGGGAAGCTGAAGGGAAAGGCTCTCTCCAAACAAAGGTTGTCTCACTGGATAGTGGACGCCATTGCTTTGGCATACCAGCAGCAAGGTCGACCGTGCCCCCTTGGTGTGACGGCCCACTCCACTCGGAGTGTGGCATCCTCTTGGGCTCTAGCGCATGGCGCCTCGCTAACAGACATCTGCAGAGCTGCAGGCTGGGCGACACCTAACACATTTGCGAGATTCTACAATCTCCGAGTAGAGCCAGTTTCTTCTCATGTACTCGCTTCAACTAGCCGGTACTAGATTCTGCTCAGGTGTCTTCGCTTGCTCGCCATTCCTCTCCACGGACGGGATACGTGCGATATTTCCTCAGGTGAGCCTCATAAGCCCTGAGTCTCCTCCAGCACTGACGACGTCAACGCCAGAGTTATGCCACTGGCAGCTTTCGCGCTTGGCTAGGTGTCTCCATGTGCATGGTTCCCTTCGGGCGACCCCCACATGTGTATTTCCACTGTAAGCCTCTTGAGCATGTGTCTTTCCCTTGGCAAGCCACCTTGCCACCCCTGGGGTTGAAATATTCCACCTGCGGCTGGACACCCCAGTGTTACTCCGTATGCAGCCCTTCGGGGTCATATGTGTATTCCAAGTCCCCCCCTTCGGGTTGGGCATGATTGCATATTTCCTCTGGATATGCTTCCCAGTGTACCTTGGTATTCCTGTGTTAAGTAGGACTCCTTCGTCCGTGCTAGTTTCACGACAGGGAGCTCAGACTTACGCAGGGCACTGGAAGACAGTCGAGAGGTGGCGTGATTATACGGGAACCCCATTCGTCGTCATCCGACGTAACTCGGAGTGACAACGAAAGGGAACGTCTCGGTTACGTATGTAACCCTCGTTCCCTGAGTAGGGAACGGAGACGTTACGTCTCCCTGCCACTTCCGCTGTACCGCTGGAACGCCTGAGTTCAGTCTCGGCTCCTCAGCGAAGACATATCTGCATGTTGCCAGCGACTTCCTTATATACCCCCAGGGTGGGGCGGAGTTACGCTATGCAAATTCCGCAGACCCATGGCATTTCTTTGCCATTGGCTCGTGTTTTAATACTCGAAGATGATAGGATTTCTAAGCGAAACCCCATTCGTCGTCATCCGACGTAACGTCTCCGTTCCCTACTCAGGGAACGAGGGTTACATACGTAACCGAGACGTTTGTCTCCTTACCAGTTTTGGCAGTTTTCCCTTTACAGGCACTGGCCTTATTTGGAAAAGATGGCAGAAAAGTTATCCGAGCTCCAACCACTTACCATGATGAAGCCTTTTCTATCTGTAATGCATGCCAAGGCTCACACTGGCAAATGTGAGGTACTGTGTGTGAGTTAAGTTTACGTTTTAATGTTTTAATGAAACATCCTTACAGCATAAGAAAAATGTAGCTTGATTATTATCTCGGTAAATATGCACGTTTCATAAGTCAAAAGTAGTAAACATTATTGAAATACTTGAATGCAGTGGTTTTCAGACCTGTCCTGGAGGACCCCAGCACTGCATTGTGTACAGTATGTCTCCCTTATCTGACACACACAATTCAGCTCTTGCAGTCTCTACTAATGAGCTGATGAGTTAAATCAAGTGTGTCATATAAGTGAGATATACAAAATGTGTAGTGCTGCGTATCCTCAAGGACAAGTTTAAAACCACTTATTTAGTGTCTGTGTGTGTGTGTATATATATATATATGCTTATGAACTTTTTAAACATAGTTAACATCACTATCAGTGATCACACTGTTACAACAGTACTGGTCATTCTGGTTTAACCGCAGGGTTGTTTGCAGGATATGCTTCCTGATCCCGTCCAAAAGTTCTGACTGCACAATTGCAGTTGTGAAAGCTTTTCTTTCATTGTTATCCTACCTCAGAACATTTCATATTTTCAAATATTAAACATATCAAAATTTTCTCATGGCACCAAATTCAATTGATGACACACAAACTAATAAATAAGATGTGAATGATAAAGGTCTTGGTCTTCTTCTTGGGAGCAGGTTAGGTGGGGCGGGAGAAGCCAGGAGGGTGCAGGAAACACTGTTGGTGAAGAGCTGGAACAGGTCAATAGCTTCCTTTCAAGCGCAGCTCTTACTACAAACTACATGACCAAGTCAGGTTGGTTGAAAAAAGGGTTAACCAGTGTGTTTTTATTTTTTTTAACTTACAGACAGCAACCAAACAAGGCAACGCAAACGGAGAAGACTTGGTGAGCTCAGAAAGACACTCAGAGAGAAGATAGTGCTGTACAACACCATTCCTGGCTGTGAAGAGAAAACTGACACCGAAGCAGCCTGTTCAGATCTTGAAAATGGGTTGTTCAAAAGGGAAAGAAGGAATCTGGAATCAGATTAGATCACGCAATCCAATCCTAGTTTTAATCTGGATCAAACCTTCAGTTTGTGTTGTTCAAAACTTGTCAGTAGGATTTGGATAACTTTGATCCAAAAAAACAGGATCATCCTGATCCCAACAGGATTTCAAGGTGGATTCCAGGAAGAAAATGTAGTAAAACTTTAAAATTCGTCAAATAATACATTTGTATAATTTAGTGTATATACTTTTATTTATATTTTGCACTTGACTTGTGTAACCGTTTTAACAGTGATAAAGTAGACAGGCGACCAATTAAGCTATTCAGTATAGTATAGTAAAGTAAAAATAAAATAAAAATGATCTTGTCCCCATGAAATAATCACCCAAACAGATTTCAATAACAAACAAAAATAATATATTACATTTTTCTGTCATTCATCTCCGTATATTAATTTCAAAGAAACAATCATCAGAGATGAAGAAGAACCCTGAACATTCTTTATTTTGTTAACTATTGGACATTTAACCTTTTTATTTCTTCAAAATATCCACATTGTATTTGTTAATGTATATATGTGTGTGTTTTATTTGTTGTGGCTCAGATGAGGGGTCATAAAAGAAGTTATGAATGGAAGTGGATGTTTATGTTATTTCTGTGTTTTGTCTCAAAATAAGAAACACTTACAGTGACCCCATGTTGGCTCTTCTGCCTGTTCTTCACATCGCTGGTCGCCCACATTGTGATATGTTGTCCCATTTAGAGCACTGGTAATCCGGATTTGGTAATCTTGAAAACTGTGTATCTGGATCAGGGTGATCCAGTCCAATGTTGCTTTGAAAAACCGGCATAAAAGTAAGACGGATCACCTGATCCTGAACAAGAAAAAATGGGATTTCCAAATCCGGATAATTTTGATCCAGATTAAATGTTTTGAACAACTGGCCCATAGTGATAATCTGATAGTTATTGTTACTCCTGTAACACACACTCTATACTAGTAGTGGTCATCACTTTTCTTTTATATATAAGAGTTGCAATAGCCAAACACATTTAAGAAGAAAACCATATCTATTCTGAAATGGCAAAATCCAACCCAAGCATGAAATAACTCTGCCTAACAATTAGATATCCTTTCAATATGTCTTTAATAAAAATAAAAAATCTTAATACTGGGATGAGCATTTCTTTAACTTTCTGTTATATTGTAGTGTGATGTTTCAGTTGTTGTCAATTATGTGTATTGGCTGCATTATTATATGCATACTTAAGGGATGATACAGTTAGGATATTGTTATATTATTACCCTTATAAAGTTCTTCCTCAATATTATCCTCAAGGCCCTCAGAATGACTAGTGAAGAACACTGTGCTAGACGTAAAGCTGAATATGTTGTGTGTTAGTGTTTGAGTTTTTCCCCTCCACTTTTATTTTCAGTAATAGTGTCGAGTCTCCGCTTGAAGAGGCGACTGTTTGAGCAAGTCCTGCTGGTCAGGCGCATGGAGGAGGAGAAGATGATCATTGTAAAAGAGATGACTCAGCATTATCAACATCTAAAAAAAACATTGGACAAACTGGACAGTCTTCTTCGGGAGACTAAAGAGGACATCAAGATCCATAGTATGTACGATAAATGTTTTTTATTTAATGTGCAGAAATATGGTGATCCCACTAACCAGGATGTTATAGTTTCCTGTAAATATTGCTTCAAAAAAATCACAATACTTGTTAGCTGTTTTATTTTATGAAATGCTGTTTAATTATCAATGTCAATTTTCTTCACTCTTTACCTCAAGATCCGCCTAGAGAGCTGACCGGAGAGGGACACAGGGGCTCTACTGCTGTATCTCACACAAGCGGCACATTCTCCAGCAGAAACTTGCAGCATCACCAGCACCGATGGCAGTGTCAACACACACCCTTAACTACAATACTACTCATGAAGAACAATACAAACTACAGTGTATTTATATTTTATATATTATAAATATTTATTACATGGCTGGGCTGAATTCCAATGTAGAATGCGGTCTGTTATTTCTTGATAACAGACCGCTGCAAAGTATAACAGACCGCTGCAAAGTATAACAGACCGTTGCCATGAAAAACAGCGCGTTGCTATGGACGCGGAACGGACTATTTTCTTTGGCGGAAGCAATACAATCGTTTTTAAATCAATAAACTCCTTTTTAAATCAATATTTCGTGGCAAATGATTTATTTATTTTGTAGGTAGCCATGTAATAAGCGGGATAATGTATAGAGAGGCGGTCGTTATAGCGAATAACAAGCCCTTCAGGCTGTCAAGACCCCTCCGCTTCGCGTCGGGGTCTCGTTCAGCCTGTCGGGCTTGTTATTCGCTATAACGACCGCCTCTCTATACATTATCCCTTACATATTCATTGTTATTTTGCACCATGATCTATATCCTTAACGATAATTAACGTGATCATAGTGCCCCGAATGCTGATACTGATGTTCTTAATTTTATAACCTATTTTTGCATTTTGCTCACAAGTGGCCAAAGCAGGATATTAGTTCATAACAATACACACAAGTTAATGTACGCATCATTCATATTACTTTTGCTTTATTTGCTACCAATAATTACACAGAGACAAGCATAATGCAAATATAATGCCTGTGAAACATTGTGCTGAAGGATTTTACTCCTTTAATTTATTACAGCAATAAAAAATCCTGTATATAGATGGATATGTGGGGTTAGGGTTAGATACATTCGTGTGTGTGTGTGTGTGTGTGTGTGTGTGTGTGAGTGAGTGTGTGTGAGAGAGGGAGAGAGAAAGTGTGTCTGTGTGTGAGAGTTTGTATGTGTGAGAGACATGTGTTAGAAAGTGTGTGTGCCTACAGTATGTTTCTGAGAGTGTGTGTGTGAGAGAGTGTCTGTGTGTGTGCATGGAAGAGAGTATATATGTGTGAGAGATTGTATGTCTGTGTTTGTGTGAGAGTGTGTCTGTTTGTGTGTGAGAGAGAGAGAAAGAGAGAGAAAGTGTGTCTGTGTGAAAAAATGTGAGAAAAATCAAAATATCGCTTGTTTCAAAATATCATCACTGAGAAACGGAGGGATATTTGATATTGTGACTTTTTTTGACGGTAACAACAGCGGTAACACAGGTGTAAGTATTTCATCAATGATTATAAGCTCAAAGCTCGAGCTCTCACACACGCTCCACAAATGCCCACGCATGCAGAGAGATAGGGAGAGAGAGAGAGAGAGAGGGATGGAGAGAGAGAGAGAGAGAGAGAGAACAATCAGAGACCATCATACTGTATGGACAAGGGGTCGCTACAGATTTAAAAAGTCTGATTCAGAAATGAAAATGTTCCTTTTCAACTTTTGGCTTCTTGTCTTTGCATTTGAAATTAGCTTGAATGGTTTAGTCATTGTGATACTACTACAGTACTTTTATTCTCTTTCAGGGGTGTTCAATCCTGCTCCTGCAGGGCCACTATCCAGAGTTTAGCTCTAACCCCACTTAAACACACCTGAACCCGAAGCTGGAGCTAAACAATGCAAGACACGACTGCTAATCTAGTGTTCTTCATCAGACCTGATACACTGGACACACACAGGTGTTACACCTCAGTCGTTGTGCACTGAAAAAACAATTGCTGAAACTTTTGTATATAAATATAACAACGACATGTGTGAAAGCTAAATATCAGGGATTATTTACTCACTATTTTATGACTAACATCTGAAAGATAAACCTACCAGTAGATTTGCTGCATCATAAACTTTGTTCACACTGCAGTTTTTTCCACTCTTGGGAAAGCTGGTCTTTTCTTCCTCCAGCTTCTGCTTATACGGCTGCTTGGCACTCCAGTGTGGACATGTTCTGCTACTCCAGGTTTTGTACTGCATATGTAGCAATCCTTTAGAGTAGGCATCTGTAGAAAGAAACATAAATGATATGTGTCATGAGGGGATAATAAATATGTTGACAAGAGTCACATCCAAACATATCGTCCCCACAGTGGCCTAACTCTCAACACATTTACAGAAACTGAAGCAGTATAATGCTACTCAGAACCTGGTTTTACAACTTGTTTTATCAACTTAAAGTCGACATGAAATCAAAATGTGCCCTATTTACTTTGCTGGCGCATATTACTAGTCTTGTGGTGAACAATTAATCTGTGCAAGTTAATGCACAGAAAAACATGTGTTTGCCGTGGTAATCTTTAATCAAAGTCTGAAAAGTTACTTCCGGTCTGGAATGGCGTTCCTTCTCTGATGACGTCATACACTGTTAGACATGTTATCGTATTTTTGCGGTAACTTACTGGCAGCACTATTGACCCGTAAGTTCCCCTTTACAGTAGCTTACCTGTAAATGTGTTTTACGGCATGATGCCCTTACCGCAATTTCATTTTACAGTATTATGCCCATTTTACACTATTTTATTATTTATATTTTACATAAATGAGTTTAATAAATTCCAAAAAAGTGGCTTGAGTCCATCATCAGCATATTCTTTATTCACTCTCACAATCAATTACATCCATTTTATTTATTTATTGTGATGCAACAGTTTTATTCATATAGCACATGTCATACACTTTGGCAATTAAAAGTGCTTTACACAGTAAGGAATTAAAATAATCACAAAATAAAAGCAAGGAAAATTAAAGTGCCCCTTTTTATATTTTTAGTAGAATGGCCTTTCATGCAGTGTGTAACAGCTCTAAGGCCTCGTTTACAAGTGAAATGTGACCCAATTCAGATTTTTTGCTCATATGTGACACAGATCGGATGTGTTTATGAACGTGTAAACAGGAAAAAAACACATGCATTCGGATATTTCGAGATCGGTTTCAGGCCTCATTTATATGTGGAAATAAATCAGATATAAATCAGATATGTGCCAATGCGACTGTCATGGGCCTCGTTTACACTGCAGGTCTTGGTGCCCATATCTGATTTGTTGCTAATATCTGATTTTTTCGACCGTCCGTTTACACGCTCTTTCAATTGTGACCCATATCCGATTCATGTGTTTACACTCGCCATCCTATCTGAAACATCGCGCATGCTTAAAGGGTTAAATTATCTTGCACAGATGGACGAACGCAAAATATGCTTGATGCTAGCTCTGCGATACATGCAAAGTTCGCCAAACATCACCATGATTATGAGGCGGATCATTTCAGCCTGTGCATTTGCTTCAGTTATTGTGTGCGAGAGAGATCAGGACTGGCGGGAGCATATTGTGGCGGGCTTTAACGAGAAGCAGTGGGTCTGAAATTTTAGGATGAGCAAGCCAACCTTTGATATGTTGTGTCAACGTTTGTCCACATTCCTCTCCTGCGACGACACAACGTTTCGACAGGCCATCCGTCCCTTTGCAGAAGCGTTTCTCTCGCCATTAAACCGCGGAGACGTTGCCTAATGCCTCAGAAAATCCTGTGGTGTTCTTGCCGCACGCCTAAGAAATCGACGTATCCAATAAACCTGATTTCCCCCTAAAATCGTAAAATCGTGAGGAGCTCTAGGACTGACTCACGGGGTAACCTCGGGTTCACTGCCCCATCAGTCCGCACCCCAAAGATTTGTCCGGAAGCTCTGGGAATGGAGTTGATCCAGTCCGCACCCCACAGAACCTCAAGTTTAATTACACGTCAGACTCACTACTTCACCACAGACAGAGGTCATCAGCATGGCTTCATCTCTCAATTTCCCCAATTAAGTCATTTATGTTTGTCTCTTACCCAGTTCGCAGTGCCATTTGAGTTCAGTTTAGAAGCAAAAGGAGGAGGCAAAAAGAGAACTGAATTCATAACAAATCAAAGCAGGGATCATGACAATACGCAAAAAAAGCATGAAGCATGAAAAAGCTTCCCAGTTGGTCTTGACTGGCCTCCATACCGGTAAACCACTGATGGCTGATCTGAGAAAACAAACAAACAGAGAAAATGTGTGAGAAATGGTCATGAGTTTATTTAATCTAAATTTATTCATGGACAGACGAGGAATCAACTTGAGCAACAGCAGTTATTACCTGTCGAGTTAGTTTAAATAGTACAGCTTTATTGCACATCCCTTGTTAGGGAACTCTATTAATTGCCTGAATGTACAATTACGTTAAAGCTACACTGAGTAACTTTATGGCCCTTCAAACTTAAATCTTAAACAGAAAGCTTCTGTAACATTACAAATGTTTTTACTGTCACTTTAGGTCAATTTAATGCATCCTTGCCGAATTAACCCTAAACCTGGCAATGTGATCTGGGTGTAACATAGTTTTTGTCGTCTTTTTTGGGGCGTAAGAATGATTTTTTTCATCAAATCCTTTTATCATTTATCACAGCCTGGTCTGTCTTGAGTATGCTGGTCACATGATTTGTTTAAAGGGGTGGTTGATTGCGATTTCACTTTTTTCATTTTAAATAGTGTGTACTGTTGCTGCTGGTGTATGAACAGTATCTGCAAAGTTGCTGCGCTGAAAGTTCAACGTAAGCAGAGATATTGTCTTTTAAAAATCAGGAAGTTTAATGCCTACAAAAACTACTCGAATGGGGCTACAACGAGATACTTCCCGGGTTTTATACCTAACTAACCCACATCAACTCTCCCTCCGGAATATGCAAGAAAGAGGGCATGGTCATATTTCTGAGGCTTTGTCGAAGAGGAAGAGTTATAGTGGAGAGCTGTATAGTCATGCCGTCGAAAGTGTGTTATTTTCACCCAGCTGTCAGGACTTCTGTATTCGGGCTTCTTACGGATGCTGTAGTTCGTCAACAATGGCTAAAATTTATATTTGATTATGTTCCTGAAAATTACAATCGTAATTTAGCTCTCTGTGCTGCGCATTTTACGGAAGACAGCTTCCAGAATCTCCACGAATTCAATGCCGGATTCAACAAGAAACTGTTACTAAAACATGAAGCAGTTCCAACTTTAAAACCAGAGGCAGCAGTTGTTGGGCCACAACCTGTAAGTAAGACTTAATCATTTTAAATGTATTTGCATGTATAATTTCAGACGTAATGTTTTAGTTTTATCAAGGACGTAAACAAATGCCAGCGCTGGCTTTAGTAGCCACTTAGTTCGTGTGTCTATGACAAATGCGTACAAACATTTTGGACCTGAATTTGTAATTATGTACTAATTTTGTAAATGTAGCCTATTTTCCATGTATACTTTATGACGTAATTTTTCGATTTGATCAAGAACGTAAACCAACGCTGTTTATAGCCTAGTAGCCAGTTAGTTCGATGCTATTTTGTGTGTATAAGACAAACGTGTATAAAGTTAAAAAAATTATATGTAATCGATAAAACAATAACTTTAAAAAACGGTATTACTCAGTCATGTATATTAAATGTTTAATCAGGAGAAAACCGTATCTCAAAAGCTAACAAGCAGCAGTAGCATTTTCAAGGAACAGAGTATCGAAATTCTTATATACAGGGTTCCCACTCTAAACCAAATGTCAAATTCCCTGACTTTTCCCTGACTTTCACTGACTAAAAAGATGAATTTCCATGACCTATAATGAACGGCAAAATGTGAACGGCTGCAAAGTGCACCCTCACCCATATTTGATAGCTCATAGTAGTTTTACAAACTTTACATTTAGCTTTTCTGTCGTCTACTTTTAACACCCAGTCTTTAAATTGTTCATTTTGTAGCCAAAGCTCTTTTAAATTTACATTTTCCTAGCATGTTTGCCTTAGTCGAATGCAGTCACCTGTACCTGTTAACTAAGTGATTTCCAATTGGGCTGGAAGGGAATAAATATGGCACTCAAAATAGCCTAAGCACAACTATACAGAAAGATGTGTGAAACAGCGCGATAAAAAAAAAATCGGTATAGAAAAATTACATTTTGATAAATGGAAACTAAAATTTAAAGCAACAAACTAAATTCCCTGATATTCCATGACTTGGACAAAAAATATATAAAATTCCCTGAGTTTCAATGTCTGGAATAGACCTTTTAAAATTCCATGACATTCCAGAAATTCCATGACCCGTGGGAACCCTGTATATAATAATAGTAGAATAGAATAGAATAATAATAATAGAAACATTTACCATTCAGAAACGTTTTGTAAGAGCCGTGTTTGCGGAGGTTCTGCTTGACTCTCTTCGTTGCTGCTTTCTGGGTCTGATTCTGGCTCAAACTGATACGGCAGTACTGACAGCACTGTTGCTTTTGGCTTGCTCAGTTGGGGATATTTTGGGAATATTAATTTATTTGATCAATCAATAAATTCCACTAGAAACAAACCTTGTTGTATTATTTAAATGTAATACTGTGAAGCTGCTTTGATACAATTTGTATTGTGAAAAGCGCTATACAGATATACTTGACTTGACATGACACCGACCATTATTTACATTTGACCGGAGCACATGCAACTTTCGCCCGTAAAGGTAATGGGCGTGAAGTTTCCGACAACGTGCACTACGCAGTTTAGCCAATTACAACACACCGGCCCAACTAACCAATCTGAGCCCATTCGCCTGTTTCTGAAGGAGTGGTTTCATAGAATTAGGAAGTCAACCGGTCGTTCAAATGACAGAGGAGAAAGCGGCTTACAATAAAGGTGAAATTTATGAAAAATAAGGCTTAAAAAAAACAAACACATGAAGACATGTTATATTGCATCCCATAAACACAATCATGCAAAGAAAAAAAGCCGTAAACCACCCCTTTAAAAAACATGTGTGATTAATTAGTCAGCCTGACCTAAATCCAACATGGCTGCCAGTGGTGCAGGACATTCAGATTTTGAGATAAGTAAATATATATTAAACTTACTTTTCTTTTGAAAAAAATAATACTAACACTGCTAACATTAATTATGAACATTGTCTTAATGTGCTGAAAAAGAAAATTCATAAAAATGTTGTTCATGTTGTTATTTAGCACGTTTTGAAATATATGTTACACCTGAGTCACATTGCCACTTTTGGGTATAAAAAAGGGATTAACTTTGTATTCATTTTTGTAACAATCTTTGTATTCTGAGGTTGTTTTTTTTTTTTTTACAAATTATAAAATGTACAGGTTAAACTGATACAGCCTGTCTGTCTTGAGTATGCTGGTCACATGATTTGCTTCAAGTTATCTGTGATCAATTAGTTAGCCTGACCTAAATCCAATTTTTTTTACCATTTTAATGGTAACGCAAAGGTCCGATTTCAAAACGGCTTTCACAGGCTGAATCTTGAGTTTGTAAGCTTTCCAATGATATATAAAATGTCAACATTATATGAGTTGAACTATAGGATATAACTGTTGTAAACATGCAATGGCAGTTACAGTTATAGATTTGGTCCTTTTTTTATACCCTAAACAGGCAATGTGATCTGGGACTCACAACTCATAAAGTCCAAAATACATAACATTTGTCAAAAATTCTTTTGGATATGATTTACTTAAGTCCAGATGATATAAAAAATGACATGAAATTATTTGTTACTTATCATTTTCTACTCTTGCCTGTTTAAGGGTTAAAGTATTAATTTCACTCAACAACCAAATAAATAAATAAATAAAAATACTGCCTGAACAGAAGTGCTTTCTCTCTCAGATAAATGCTGTTCTTCTGAACTTTCTATTCAAAGAATCCTGAAAAAAAGTGTACAACTGAAAATAATCAGAAATGTTTCTTGATTCTCACAAGTGCTCCTAAAAAGAAATGTAAGTGTAAGTTATGCATTACAATATGTTAATCACATAATGCATCTGATAGTTAGTCAAAACATACTTACAAAGCCACAGATGCTCAGTGCTGAGGCTCTTAAAGGAGCTGTGGGCTGTAGTTAGCTCCTGTTGACACTGGGAAAAGAGACAAATAGAAGAAACATTATTATTCAGCAATGATTATTGGATAATGACTAGCCTATATGTTATGAACATGATAATTCACAGATCTAGGATGACTGCTAGATTGATCAATTACACAATCAGATGACAGTTTTACCAATAATTGGCATAGAATTTAAAAAATATATTTAGCAATGAATATTTTTCAGTTAGTCTGCCTTTACATTGCTTTAAATGCATTACTATTTTAACATGTCATATTTCGGTCCTGTGCAGAGTGAATCCAGCATTTATGTGTGTCGCTGTCACATCTCTTACATACACTTTGTTAATGAGGGTTTTCGCGAGTCTGCATAATTAGGCACTGAATAAAAACTCCTGCGTTCTCCAGAGCGCGAAAACAAATAAGCTCAAATATGCAAATCTGTTTCGCCAATATATTATAACAGTATCAATCGAGGCTCTTGCTTGCGTTTGAGGGTGTATAGCAGCACCCCCCCCAGAACCGGTGTTCTGTCGATTTTTGCTGCCTTGTCGAAAAATGCTACCCGAAGCGCGAATCGATCACAGAGAATGTCGATTCATTCTACCCTTGATATAACAAGTAAAAATTATATACAAGTAAAAATGACATAATTGTAAATGTACAATTATAAAATTCAAAGTTATGAGTACCTACTACATACTGCACTGTACTGTTTTTTTTTTTTTTTAAATGGCGTGAAAAGTAAAAATCATCAAATATTCATATTTGACCTGTCAAAGCAAACCTTTCCTTGGTAACTGAACTTTATGAGTAGCATATTGTCACGGTTGTTGAATGCATTGTTTCTTTCTTGTCTCGTGTCGTTGTGTTTATGTGTGAGTGGGCGTTGTCCCGCTCACGTGTCTGTCAGCGCTCCAGCTGATCATCATCATCACAATCACTGTTCACAGCTGCTGTTCATTCCCATTGCCTATATATACTCACACCATTCTCTGTTCCAGTGTCGGATTGTTTGTTGAGGTCCTGTGTTGCCGTGTCTGTGTTCCCGTGAAGTTTGCCGTGTCTGTGTTCGCCTGCCTTGTCTTCTCGCCGTCTTGTTCCTCGTCACTGGATTCACCGCACTCAAACACCGGGATCGGGATTCTGCACTATCACAGCACCAGAGCACCACAGACCATCGAATAGTCCCTGCACGAGCCTGAGTCGCCGCCCTTATTTGTTCCTGTACTGTTTCTGACCTTATCGAGATATTAAACACTTATTGAGTACCTGCAACTGTTTCCTGTCTGTTCAGTCATGACACATATTCTGATAGACCAACACGCCCTATCAAATAATGCTCCCAGTGCAAATTCACTTTATTTTACATCACTACTCACTCCATATGCACTGTATGAATATGGAGAGCATGTTGACAGATACTTTGTCATCTTTAAGATGTCAGGAGTAGCATATTCTGTAATAGCACCTTTAAGATGTCAGGAGTAGCATATTCTGATAGACCAACACGCCCTATCAAATAACTACTCACTCCATATGCACTGAATACTTTATTCAGTTTACGATGTCAGGAGTCACATATTCTGTAATAGCACCTTTAAGATGTCAGGAGTAGCATATTCTGATAGACCAACACGCCCTATCAAATAACTACTCACTCCATATGCACTGAATACTTTATTCAGTTTACGATGTCAGGAGTCACATATTCTGTAATAGCACCTTTAAGATGTCAGGAGTAGCATATTCTGATAGACCAACACGCCCTATCAAATAATGCTCCCAGTGCAAATTCACTTTATTTTACATCACTACTCACTCCATATGCACTGTATGAATATGGAGAGCATGTTGACAGATACTTTGTCATCTTCAAGATGTCAGGAGAAGCATATTCTGTAATAGCACCTTTAAGATGTCAGGAGTAGCATATTCTGATAGACCAACACGCCCTATCAAATAATGCTCCCAGTGCAAATTCACTTTATTTTACATCACTACTCACTCCATATGCACTGTATGAATATGGAGAGCATGTTGACAGATACTTTGTCATCTTCAAGATGTCAGGAGAAGCATATTCTGATAGACCAACACGCCCTATCAAATAATGCTCCCAGTGCAAATTCACTTTATTTTACATCACTACTCACTCCATATGCACTGAATGCTTTATTCAGTTTAAGATGTCAGGAGTCACATATTCTGTAATAGCACCTTTAAGATGTCAGGAGTAGCATATTCTGATAGACCAACACGCCCTATCAAATAACTACTCACTCCATATGCACTGAATACTTTATTCAGTTTAAGATGTCAGGAGTCACATATTCTGTAATAGCACCTTTAAGATGTCAGGAGTAGCATATTCTGTAATAGCACCTTTACGATGTCAGGAGTAGCATATTCTGTAATAGCACCTTTACGATGTCAGGAGTAGCATATTCTGATAGACCAACACGCCCTATCAAATAATGCTCCCAGTGCAAATTCACTTTATTTTACATCACTACTCACTCCATATGCACTGTATGAATATGGAGAGCATGTTGACAGATACTTTGTCATCTTCAAGATGTCAGGAGTAGCATATTCTGTAATAGCACCTTTAAGATGTCAGGAGTAGCATATTCTGATAGACCAACACGCCCTATCAAATAACTACTCACTCCATATGCACTGAATACTTTATTCAGTTTATTTTACAGAAGCAGAACACTATGCCAGCCCTAGAAACAAAAATTATAAAAGTACTCTGAATCTGGCAAAACAGTAAATTATTATTTATTCATTTAAAGCCTTGTTCCATTTCAAACAACATTAAAGTTAGGACATTCTGATTATGTGTCAAGTACTACCTACTTTGTTCACATTCACACTCTCTGGCACTTTTTGCACATATATGTAGCACAACTATCTTTTTCATATTTGGCACATTCAAAATGTGCCCACCTACTGCACAAATCACACTGCACCTAAAAAATAATAAAAAGCAGCATTAGATACATAAAACTTTACATCGAGGTACAATATATACACATTTTTATGTTATACTTTACCATTTCAATCATGCTCTGATCTGCATCTTTCTCAAGCAAGGAGCATACCACGCAGTAATCATCTGCATTCCCTAGAAACAGTGGGTTTAGTTTGTAACTGTGGCAACTTCATTCTTTCTGAGTAAATGAATCATGGTACTCTACAAATGTTTAATTTGTGAGTAAGAAAGAAAATGCATTTTACCATGTAAAAAATGTTTAAAATGCTGCGCCATGCCGACGTCACGGTCCTTGAATTTGTATACATCATAAGGGGTTTTGAACCGCTCTTAGTCTGACCCGTCACCTAGGACCTGTTTGCCTTGGGAGACCCTACCAGGGGCATATAGCCCCCGACAACATAGCTCCTAGGGTCGTTCGGGTACTCAAACCCCTCCACCACGGTAAGGTGGCAGTTCAAGGAGGGGACAATTTAAACCAGGGGTTCCCAATTCCAGTCCTTTTGCCACAAGTCACACGGGTTAAATAAGATAAAAAGGCATATTACCAAATTATGGTTATTTTCATCTGATCGATCACTTTATATGATGAACAGATTGAAGTTTGGCTTTTATTCACATATGAACATTGATCACCAAACATAAACAGAAGCTAAACTGAAACTGCTTGACACACGAGAACAAACCTCATTGGTTCACACAGAAGCTCAAATGCATCACCTTTAGTAGTTTGCCACTGACCTTTATGCTGAAGCAATGTACAAGCTACTTCTAATCGTGCCATGTTCATGTCTTGTGCAGATGTCTGGACAGTATTGATGACTCCACTCTTAAGATAATCTTCAGCAAACTACAAAATGACATTTTAGCAGATAACAGAAATTTTAGAGGTTTTTAGAGGTAAATGACATGCAATGGGCTTTATGCACAGCTGCACTACTTCCTGAACTTCAGGCAGGTCCGCTGTTTCCTGTCTGACATTATTGGACAAACTGATTAATCCAGGTGTGCCTGAAGTTCAGGAAGTAGTGCAGCTGTGCATAAAAGCCCATTGGTAGTATTAGCATAATAACATTTGTACAAACACATTTACCCTTAACACTAAAATGCCACAGCTGCTGGAGTCCTGCTGCTTGTTGTGCTGCATTGTGTGCACCATCCATTTCTCTCCCTGTTCTCCACAGCCTGTCAGCTTCAAGAAATTCCTAATTATTGTTTAAAAAAAAAAGAAAGAAAATAATATAACAGAGACAGCATCAGGCAGATTCTATTAACATACAATCTGATCAATCTGTATGCTTTTAAAGCTAAAACATTCTCACAAGCACTGTTACCTCCAGTTCAGTAGAAATTTACGCTCATAGGCACCTTCGTTTGCCTATGGATCTATCAGCAGAAGGACCTTGTCGGACATGTTGACGATCTAAAAATATTTAGTAAATTAATGTTATTCTCTCATCACATTATGACATTTATATTTATTTAAGAGATTGTTGTTTTCAAAGTGACTGAGCTGTGCTGCATCAAAAGTCAATCAAAATATCTTAATAAATGATAATTTATGTAAATAATATTGCAGTGTAGAATGAACAATGAAAGGTAACCAAACCACTAAAATCCAGTGACACCCAATGTTTACTGGGCATATCAACTCTTCTTCCACTGGAAATTTCATCTGAGGAATGGTTTTGATAAAGATTGTTATTGATAATTTATATGGCAATATAATAACTGTGACAAATAAATTACCTTTCTGATTCCTTTGAATTTTCCAGAAAACAATGAACTCGCAACAACAGCACAGAGCTGATGAACAGGTTTCTGTGAAAAACAATAACATTTTATAATGCAAAATTGGTAAAAAAAAAATTGTTAATGTTAATTTCAACATACTAATACTTTATTAAAATCTTGTTAACATTAGTTAATGCAAATACAGCTGTTCATTGTTTATTTATGTTAGTTCACAGTGCATTAACTAACTTTTACAAAAGATGAACAAATACAGTAACAAATGTATTGCTCATGGTTAGTTCATGTTAGTTAATACATTAGATATTTTGCATATGAGTTAAAGTAAGAAAATATCTATAAAGTATGCAATATAACAAAGTATGAAAAATATCTAAAGCTAAATAAATATAATTCCCACTTGCCTGTTGTTTTTTAATGAGAAGGTGCACGTATGCATCAATAACCTGCATTGAAAAAATACATCAAGTCATAATTTAGATTTTCTCTTTTGATACATTTTCAACACTGTAGTTTGGTATCTTACGTCATCAGCCAGCCACTCAGTCCCATGCAGTGTACGGAGGGATGAATCATACAGCTTATATGGTCCAACAACCGCTTCCACCTGGCCACAGTCTTTTGCAGCCCTCTTTGGGAGAGGTCCTGTTAAGTCTATTCCAATGAGCTCCCAGACAGCAGACACCTTAAAAGGTTAAATCAATATATTTACTTTTACATTTAAATTGTGTGCATTAATGTTGTATAATATCAAGATACCACTGCAAAAATTTACCTTTATACACTGTAATGGCTGTGGAGCAACTAAAGGTTTTCCAACCCTCTGACATTCACTGCATTCCAAGACCTTAAATAAATTATAGCTGTTAATATTTATACAGCTACATTACCATTTAAAACACAAAAATAACTCAAAAACATACCCAGTTGTCAATGTCAATGGACATGCCAAGCCAGTAAAATCTGGAGCTTATTGCAGTTCTTGTTTTCAGGATGCCTGAATGCCCTCCAATTGGAGAGGAGTGAAACTCTTTGAAGAGCGTTCTTGCATCTTCTTTTGCCTTTATTACTCTTCTACATCCAAATAAGAGTTCTCCTTCTGCATTGAATATTGATTAAAGAACTACAATCATTAAAAGGTTGTCTTACTAAGACACATTTGCCTGTACTGTATTTCAGATACTCACCCCTTACTGTGAATTTTGAAGCATACCTCCTTAGATTTAGTTTTTGAGACTTATTATACCCAGATGGGTATTTTCCTAGAGTGACGAAATCAAACACGACTTCCCACCTTTTCTCCATAGCTGTAGAGAAAAGGGTTAACTTTATAATTGTATATAATCAACCTGTAGGATATGAAGGATATATCAATAAAAAAATATGAATAAATGAATATACAGGCTGAATATATATATGTACTATATAAGAATATATATATATGTATATATATATATATATATATATATATAGTTTGATTATATACAATAATAATTTGTAAAAAAAAAAAAAAAAAAAATACACAAAGAGCAAAAACGGTTAATGAAGACAGGACCATAGACAGTATAAGAAGGGACAGGACATGCGCAGATTTACAGTCTATAGACGGGTTTCTGTGCAACGTCATCAGAGACGCGCGTGCAACTATGGGACAGAAAGCAGTGCTTTACAGCTATATCTAGCAGAAGCAGAGAAGACACAGAGCTGTTGTGCTGTCACTGCACTAATCGTCAAAAAAAGGGACTTAAAGTGTTCAATATTCTGAGGGTATCACATGCCTTTGCTAAAACCAGGAGATATGGATACAGGCCGTCAGGGCATAAAATGGTTCTTGGCAGCGAGAGTCAGTGCTGTATACCCACTTTGTGTCTGGTATGTTTGGCAACATTACGTTTCTGTTTGTTAAACATTAACTACAGGGTTTGTGCAACGATATGTGCTAGTAGCATAGCTAACGTTAGATAAATTAGGTTTCTTGGGTCAGTCTGAAAATCATATGCAAAAACATAATAGATATTAAATTTAGCCTACAGTATTGTACAAATTTCTTCAATTCTGAATTAACGTTAATGCTTGTTTTTGTGCTCATTATGGATGGTTTATGCTGAGCTAAAGTTAATCTCTTTCGTTTATCAGGAAAACCAATCAATTTTTTCCTCATAGCACCCGAAACACCACAGGGAAGGTGGCAAGGTCTGTGTCATGTCATTTGTGTGTATATTATATATGTATGTATATATATATATATATATATATATATATATATATATACATTACATACATATATACATACATATATATGTATATACATACATATATATGTATATATACATATACACATACAGTATATATATACACACACACACACACACACACACACGTGTATGTATATGGACATTTAGTCATCATTTGTAATATAGTAACCTGTCTGTGTAGGTAGTTTAGTGTCTGAGCAAATAAACTCACTTTGTTCGGCCTTCTTTGTTATTGCATTGTTATCTTTAGCTCGTTAACTTACCCATACTCTACTGTTTGTCCTAGATATGAAAGAAAGAGAAGGCGGGATGATGCTAAAGCCGCTGTTAGAAGCCCCACAGGTGCAACTGAGGCAGATCCTCTTGAATCCTTGAATTGGCTGGTGTTAGAGCAACATTAAAAATACAAAGTTTCACTAAGGGGAAGTTTCAGTTGCTTTGTGCATGTGTTGACACCTCACGGCAGTTGTCAAGAGTCCGCATACATGTGGAATGAGTTATGGGTCAGCTTAAAAAACTTTCAGATACTGAACACTGTAATACCCATCAGCCAAGCCGATATGCTAGATGACATTTTGACCATATGTGCTGGTCTCAACAACCTAAGGAGGACTGTGCAAATGTGAATAATTAATAACAAGACTTATAATACTATATTATACTATACATATTATACTGTATAATACTACACATATTCTAGTGCATCATTTATTAGGCTACTTGGCTCTTTTTTGCATCCACATTTCCATTTTCTGGAGTATATGGTAATGTTAACACATAGGTTACATAGTGAAAGTGTTGACAGCAGTCTGTGAACTTGATCATTTTGCCAACTAAACTAACCCTGCAACCCTGAGTTTGTTCAACTACCATCATGGTACAGGCCCCTGATTACTAACTTAACGTTTTAACTTAGCCTACTAGTCAACTTTTGTTAGCTATATACATAATGGTATATTAATATGCAAATGAAACAAACAAACAGATTCAACTCTCAATAAACCCAAGTTTATTATTGAGGCAAGAAGAATTGACAAACAATGCAAAATCTAATAATTACATTGTTATTTAACAGAACTCTGCATAACATATAGTGGTTTTGCTCCCCTCAGGGATGCAAACACATCATGGTCATACTTACATAATTGTGATGAATTTAATCCTTTTTAAGTTATAATTTGGCAGTGTAAGATTACAGTTAACACCTTTAAATATTACATAAATGTATTAGGTGTTTTTATTAAACTTAGTGAAAATCAGCAGCAAAAAAAGTAATTCTTGAAAAAATCTGCACAGTAATTTTAAAAAATCTAAACATGTCAATAAAAACAAATTACTATTAGTGCTCTTATAAAATTCAATCAGGCAATCATACATTTCACAATTTTATATTCATATATGAATGTCAAAAATACAGAAGTGTAGGCTATAAATAATATACAATTAAATGATGCTTATTTTAAATGTATTGTGCAGGCTAGGTATAAAAAAATATGTGCTTTTAATAATATTTCAGTGCGCAAAACCATGATAATATGAAACGCTTCGAAAACAGAGCGCACAAAGCGCGTATGCGCAACGCGGGTGCAGAATAATGTGCTCAAAGCAACATGGAGTCACAGTGTGCAGCGCTGCGCTGCACAAGTGCGCATTTAAAACTTCAAGGCACAAAGCGAAGAAATGTCGAGCGCACAAATCACAAATGTATATCTGTCCCACAGTTTATTGATCATTTGTTTCTTCACAGTTTTAAATTCCAGTTATTGTGCGTTTGATGCCGATTCATAGTCCTTGTGATGTGTGATTTAACAGACACACGGTAGCGAGTCGTTTAAAACAGCAACAAACGTAAAATACAAATACAGAAAATAACATCATGTTATGCAAATCAAGCATTATAATGTAAATGGTATTGGAGAGTTTTACCGTGCATCCTGCAGTAAACGGACTAGGCGCGCGCGCTGTTACTGAATGGAAAGTGATTGACAGCCGCAGAGGAGGGAAAACGAGTTTCCGTAAACTTTAATTTAATTATGTAAATAGACTTCTGTACCTCACATTAAGCTATGGAATGGCTTCAGATGACTTTGTGAAATTATAATCTGACCCAAGTCATCCAAACTGACGTGAAAAAAGCGGGAGGCACCGAAAAGCGCGCTGTTTGCATTCAGAGGACCCCTGAATGCGTGTATCTAGTATTACAAGAAACCCGTCTATGGCGCGTATGCATTTTTTTTGCTGAAAAGAAGGTGTACATGCTAATATTTACACGTTCACAGGTACAATTATGTTATAAAAAAGGATTAAAGATATCGCAATGCTCACCGTCCGTCAACCGAAGTCTGGATGCCTAGATTTATGGGCGTGGCAACGCAGAACACAATTGTGAGTCTGCACATGCGCAGAACCAGTAAGTAGCACATCTCGATGGGTAGCATGAATCGACAGAACACCGGGCCTGGGTCAGAGAGAGCGCGAGAGAGAGCCTTTGATGGAGTGGGGCCACATAAAATAATCGAGATTAAAGTCATTATTTACGGGAATAAAGTTGCCATTTACTAGTTTAATGTGACTGAGTTTAAAGTCGTTATTTATGAGAATCAACTAGCTAGTTATTTATGAAAAGTCATATTGTAAGATATTAAACTTTTTTACAAAAAACAAACATTTTACAAGAATGAACGAGATTAATATACGATATACGTAATATTTTACAGAATTAAGTCGTTTACAAGTCCTTTTTTTAGATTTACGTGACAATTTACCAGAATAAAGTCAGTATTTACATTTTTGAGAATGAAGCCATTAACAATATAAAAGTCACTATTTATGTATATACAGTTGCCAAATTGTGTTGCTTTTGTGGAACAGGGGTGAGAGGGACAAGGGTTCTGCACTGGCAGAACCTACTTCTTTTTGTTTATCGCCACAGAGTTCTTTATGTAATGTTTTTTTCTTTTATCCAGGCGTAAAGATTTCACACCTAACTACAACTCAAGGGTCTGTGGATGGCATTTTCCACATGGCAAAGCAGCGGGGCCCACACGGTTTGCCTGGAATGAGGGAAAGGCTTTTCCTCACATCAGCCAGCCGACCAAACGGCAAAAGAAAATGCTCCCGGCGACTGTAGAGGACGAAGGAGGAGCTGAACCAGGCCCAAGTCACCTTGACACTGCTCAGAAGACCCCAAGTAGTTCAAGTGTTTTGGTGCTTGAAATTGAGAATAAGATGCTCAGAAAAGAAAATGACAAACTGAAGAAAGAATTGGAGAAACAAAAACAAACATTTTCATTTAGTCAAATATCCTCCCACCCAGACATAGTCAACTATTACACTGGCTTGCCAGATGCTGCCACAGTCTTATTTTTGGAGACCCTTCTTTCCAAATTTGATCTCCAGTATCACTTTGATTGGAACGTCCAAAAAATGCCCTTAATCGATCAGCTGCTCTTGACTTTGATGAAACTCCGACTGAATTGTGGTCTTGTTGACCTTTCTGTGAGGTTTAACTGCTGCCGGGCCACAGTCACCAACATCTTTATCACCATCTCCAGTGCCCTGTATGACATTTTGTATGTCGGCATGATGGAAAACAAAATTCCTTCCAGATTCAAGAACCAAACCTCCCTGCCACATTGCTTCCAACCATTTCCCAATTGTCGGATTGTGCTCGACTGTACTGAAGTACCTGTGTCCAACACAGAAAGTTTGGACACCCAAAGTCATCTGTACAGTCATTACAAAGGAGGTACCACGCTTAAGGCTCTGATTGGTGTGGCACCTAATGGATTCATTACCTTCGCCAGTGACCTGTATGGTGGAAGCACATCGGACAAAGCAATAACAGCAGACTGCGGAGTACTTCAACAGCTAGAAGCAGGTGACATGGTGATGGCTGACAAGGGCTTCACTATTCGTGACATTTTACCTGCAGGTGTTTCACTGAACATCCCAACATTCCTTGTCAACGGACAGTTCACAATGGAGGAAATCAACCACAACAGACTTATTGCCAGTGCAAGAGTTCATGTGGAGCGTTCTATTCAGCGCCTGAAAACATTTCACATTTTGTCATACATTCCGTACCAGTATAAAAAGCATGCAAACAAGATACTGAAAGTGTGTGTTTCTCTCACAAATTTACAGACACCCATCCTCCGTGAAATAGCATGAATTTCCTCTCACTGTTTGCCACAATGCCATCATCAGCATTGAATTTTTCTTTAACTGTATTCCATATGAACTGTATCAATGTTGTTTTTTACTTGCTAATCAATTTTCCTAAACTCACATGTTAAATGTTATATTTTTTTAAAGGTTTGTTATACATATTATCAACACAACTGTGTTTGATCCTCCATAAGCTGAATGAATAATTTTGTTCCGTTTGACAGCCTGGATGCAACTGAAGCTGAACAAGACAATTAAAAAGTCTTCACACTGATTATGTTGCTCCCACTCAATTTATTTGAACTGCATGTTACTGCTTTTCTTTTTCTTTTTTAGAATAAATAAAACAACAAAACACACAAACATCATTTTAACTGGTACAAATGCACAGATATTGATATATACAAATTGGGAGAGGCTACAACATTCAAACTGAAAATAATGCTTTAGAACTAGGAATGTCAAGATTAACTGATTTTTACAATAACCGCGGTCCATAAATCCACTCAAACGCATGAAGTCAATGGCAGGTTCATAAGTTAAATGTGAAAATCTTATTTTCATAGCGGCCAAAGGAAGAGTTAAAAAAAAAAAGGATCATGTGCAGCCGCGTTTGTCACGTAAAAATGGACATGAACCGTGTAAGCACATGGAAAGACATAGATCTTTCAAAAACATCCACATAAATCTGCTTTCTTATAGCTAGCTAGGTAGGTATAGGTATTGCTAATAATGATAATAATAATAATAATAATAATGATATTCTACTGCCTATTTATAAGTTTACTTTTTATTATATTACTTTTTTATATATATTTGAATCCTGACATCCCTATTTAGAACATGTAAACAAATGCAGGGTTAATCATTTAATATCGGAGAGAATATGGGGCAGGAAAATGTCCTTATAAAATATTTCTAAAACACTAATGTTGTTTGCCCAAGCTGGATCTTTATGGATGAACAGAATTACAACATCCAGCGGAGTCCATACCACCAGGTGGCATGTGCCAGCTCCCGTAAGGTACAGGTTGCCCTGAATTTGATGCCAGTAGTTGTGAGTCGGCTTCATTTTCAGTAGGCCAGTAACTTCATCCAGTTTGAGATAAAAGTCCTTTGCCTCTGCTGCCTGAATTATGGTCTTGTTTCTGGCTGCATAAGGACATTTCACCTCAATGATGCAGTCAGCAGATACTGTCCCATCTGGAGAGCCACCAAGCAGGCCACTGTCAGAGAGAAACACTCCGCTCTCCTGGATGGTCACACCAGTGCGCTTCATGTACTCTTCTTTAGCCTTTGGCTCATGAACGATTCCCCAATCACAAGCCTGGGGGTTGAAAGGGAATTTCATACACAATGGCATCACAAGGTGCTTTATAAAGGGAGAGAAGGAAAGAAATATCAGCCCAACCCTTGTAGTACAATCTTTGTTTACACTTGTTTGATTTAAAAATTACCCTAGGGTCTCTATGTGGGTTTTTTCTGCCACCAAAGGGTGATATGTAGAACTAATTGACAATAACCTTCACTGTATTTGAGAGTAAAAACATTTTTGGTGAAGAAACTTAATTGTACATAAATTTTGAATATGTGATAAAAAATAATGTAAACGGTCTAAAATACACTGTGGGCAAATTTACAACCCTTTCAAACCTAGTTTTGGCTGTTTAAAAGCCACAACCATTACAGCTGAAAAAACCTCTGATAAAAAAATTTGATCAACCTTTTTTCCCCAAACACTATTCATCAAGCTCAGACCTGATCAAAACAATTATTTTTTTGTTTTTAAATAATGGATTTTAACCTTGTGAATGCCTTTCATATGTGATTTCACTGCAGTGTCATGGTTGAATGAAAAATTGTGGTTATAATGGGAGTTGCTGGGGAGTATTACTTAAAATTTGATGCTGCAGAAAAAGTAATGTGCCAAAGCAGATGTTTTCACAAGTCTTTGGAAGATCCAGGAGTGTGATAGCATATAACAAATATAACTAAAGGATATGTTTTATTACAGTACCCAAGGGTTAAAAGAACTTTGTGTCCATCACTTACATGAGCTCCTTGCTTGAAGTTGTAATGACCAAGCAGCGTTTTGAATAATGAAGGAGGGTAAGAGTTCCTCTTCACTGCCGCCAACACAAGACCAAAGTTGCTGGCTGTAACTCTCTTCTTGCGATATGCCATCCTGTTATAAAGAAACACACAACAGTTAACCTCACAGTCACTAATGACTTTTAGTACACATGAAATCAATCGATCCTTGTATGTATTATTACCATAAGTCATTCTGAGTTTGCCCAACTGTGGCCCTCTCGATGGCTTCCTTTTGTTGTGGGCTCACAGCAAGGGATGAAAGGAGATGTTGAGCTTTGTCCTCACAATACCCGGAGTTGGCCAATATCCCATCAAAAGTTTTGACGTGATGGCAGGGGTCAAAAGTCTGTCCCAACAAATATCATTGAATCAGAATAACAACAATTAGATCCCTTCATGTCAACATTGTTCACAGACATACATATATTGAGTTGCCTTGTGTACGAAATGCGCGGTTTGAATAAAGTTAAAATTAAAGTCTGAACAGGTTTATGTCTGATTTGCAATTTAAATCTGTGGATATGTCAAACTAAATTTACCATCTTACTAGGGATATCGTCAATCTTTGTAACTGATTTAATGTTGTGTACATGTGAAGTTTCTGATAAAGCAGGACATGAAACAACAAAACACAAGTCAAACCTGAGGCAGTGCAGGAGGTTCTGGAGCTAATATCCAACCCAGACCTGTAAAACGGTCAAGCTGTGCCAGAGATGACGATGCCCATTCTCTGTCCTCCGGGGTGACAGGGCGTTTAATTCCAGCTGAAAAAATAGCATAAAGGATATGATGGTAACTGCTATCTAACCCAGGCTTAGATTTTACTATGAAAAGAAAACATATGGTCATTGTTTTTCCAATGATAACAAAACAGAAAGCATGACAGATATTTCCAAGTTACTCGAAGAACTAACCTTGTGATGTGGAAGGTGCAATCACAGACACTTTCTTGGCCGTGATTTGCTCTGTTTTGGGTGTCGTGGGCCTCTTCCACATACACTCGACATCCGTGCGGGTGAAGTTCTTCTCAGCCCAAATGAGGAGGGCTGCAACATGGTGGCACTTGGACCTCCCGATGGCACAAGAGCAAGAACTTGCCTTCACTTCCTGTCCCTCAACGTGTACCTGAGTGAAATCAACTTTGCTAACCCTCACAAAAAACTCTTAACAATGCTAAGAGGCAAAGCTTTGTAGTGCACTCTGTAAGCCTGCACTGCTAACTTTTTTTTATTATAGTATGTTTATTTTTTTATTGTTTATACTTTTTGCCCCCTGAAGTCTGGTAGTCACTGTATAAGATACCTCCTATATTTACTATTTAATTGTTCGTTTCCTGTCTATTCTGCACACCCTGAGTGTTTTCTTGAGAGCTGAATGTAACAAGTGAATTGTGAGATCAATAAAGGTTTTTCTTATCTTTGTGTTGCACTAGGTGGAGCCAACAACTAGTTAGGTAACGTCTAATCTGTATTGGGCGAGCAATACTTTTCCAGAGTTTTAAGTTGTCAACAAACCATAGGTACTTATTCTAACATAGCTAAGTACAATAGTTAACGTTACACTTGTACAGTAAAGTTAGCTTGGTGGCCGACAGCCTTATGTTAGCGAGGTAACGGTAGCTACTAAAAACTTGTAACGTTTGAACCGTGACAAATGTACAATCTTTTTATGGTAAAGGGCGACAGCTTAATGTTTGATTAACAATTTGTTTTATGCTCATATAAAACAACAAAAGTCATAGAAATTTGTGCCATTTGACGAGTCACTCAAGAGTCGGGACCTCACCTCAACCTCGTAAACTTTACTTTTCATTGAAGCCTGTACTTTCCCTTTCAGACTTCCACCTGCCAGCACACTAACATTTACAACTCTGTTGGAGTTGTACGAGTTCAAACCCTTTTTCACGGACTTTGGGGTGTCCGCAAAATACGATGTCACCGTAAAAAAAGTGACCGGTTCCTTAGCTACTGCCATTGTGTTTACATTAGACGCAGCGGCTTGGACACGGAAGTGATGTCGTGACGTCACACTAGCCTACAAGCAGATGACAAATACGTTATAATAACCGTAATTTAACTACTAAACCATACCTGTTTCATCTCTATACAGCACTCTGACTCTGTAGGCATTATTGTCCGACTCGAAATGAACGCCGTTACTGAGAGTTTCTGATATTATATCATCATTCCGTGAGATGAATTTTTGCTGACAGACTGAGCGCGAGCTCATGAAGCTCCGCCCCCTGTGTCGTCCAGCAGCAGCTCATTTGCATTTAAAGGGCACACACTGAAACAGCTCGTTTTTCTGAGCCCCAAAAAATGTCAATTTAAACATGCTGTAAAAAATGATCTGTTGGGTATTTTGAGCTCAAACTTCACATACACACTCTGGGGACATCAGAGACTTATTTTACATCTTGTGAAAAGGGGCATATAACGGGACCTTTAATTTAAACAACTGTGATGTATTGTTCTCTTTTAACATGTTTGATTTTAAAACTCTAATATCATGTTTTATGTGTATATGTTATGTGTGAATATTCCCAAACTATCTGACAGTGCGATCTCTTTGGGTTATGCAATTTAATTTTTATAAAAAAATAATAAATTAAAACACATGTCTGTATTAAAGAATTTTTTTTTGATAAACATGTATTTGGAATGGAATTAAATAACAAGTAATTTGGGTGTCTTGTTCATTTTATTTATTTTCATATAAAAGCAACAGAACTTGAATTACATCCAGTTTATTAGCAACACTGTGCACGAGCGTGAATCCCGCGATATCCATCTTTGATCTCGCAGGTGTCAGATCCACTACTAGAAGAGAGATTTGTCCGGCTTGCCTGCGCTTTTTCCACTCCTCCTCTCACTGCAGCCGCTCCTACTCTCGACTACATTTCAGGCGAGGCAAGGCGCATCTCAAACAAGCAAGCCTAATATAAACACAAGACACGTCACAGGACGTATCAATAGGCTTGTTTGAGATGCGCCTTGCCTCGCCTGAAATGTAGCCGAGAGTAGGAGCGGCTGCAGTGAGAAAACTGTTCAAAACTAATGTTAAGAACTGTGTTTCAAACGTGTATGTTGATTTTTTTGATAATTTACTGAGAAAGACTGTTAATTTTGTCAATACGCATGCAGTAGTGATGAGTCAAATATCAGATTACACACGATAAATATGTGCATTTAAAGCGAAATGAGAGAAAATACTCATGTGAAAAAAGTTTATGAATGTTTCTAGAGTGTTTTATATGTTGATTGTAATTGGATGATAAAGTTTAAGTGAGTTAAATGTATATTTGCTACTGGAGCTATCTCGAGCCAAAATGGCAGTGCATGTATGTGTGAACTAGAGCCAAAATGGCGTCTTGCATGTAAAACACAAGGTTACTGTGAAGCCAAATGCATTTAGGTGACAGTGTGAAAATGGAATTAGTGTTCATCATGGTTACAAAATTGACAACCATTTGCAATAGGATGTTCACATCTTCAGGATGTGAAAACAGTAGCAGGTAAATGTATTGTGATTGATTCTAATGTGTGGCAGAACAAGTCAATATAGACAAAAGTAATTTAGAAAAAAGTCTTTATTGAAAAGTTATTTTCTTTAATGGAATGTGTTACAAAGAAACAAGTAACGTTAGTTGTTCTGGAAAGTTAAATATGTGAATGTTGTGAATACATTGAGAACTAAGAAAAATGAGAGAGTTAATTAAACTTTGCCAGAGCTTGCAGCAAGTACTCCTGTCTCACAGCGTGTCTGTTATCATTCTACAGGAGTGGTTAATTCACATCACCCATTCAGGCTTCCCAGTCCTGTAACAATAGCTAGTATCCGGTCACAGAAAACGCATGAAAAGGCCAGGTGTAAACAGCCCCTAAGCGTGACTTTTAAGATGGCTAGGTTAAACTATAATTGATAGCTGTCAAATTATTATATTACAGTGTTTCCCATACATTGGTTCACAATATCAGCACAGCCTTTTGGAAAATCTGTTTGTGGTTGGCATTGACATCGTTGAATAAACATGAGCACTGCACGTTTCAAAATCAAAAGGCGGCGCGGGTGTTTTATGAATGTGAAGTGAACTGACGGTCTTTAGAAAAGCTTCTTTGTTATTACGATTGAATCTTTCTTTATCTTTCCTGATAAAGCAGCGTTTATGAGCGTTGCTGCTTTGTGTACAGCCGTTACCAGGGAAACCGCTGTTTCTGCCGCTCCTAAAGCGCCTCTTACACCCAGTCATGCTTGAAAGAAAAAAACACGTCTTAAACCTGACACACTGTAATGAAAACACATGTAATGTGATGCATGAACATTACCTTGTGGTAACATTCAAATATTGAAATATTGATTTGAAAACT